>NC_079421.1:13761765-13840777 GCF_026213295.1 Gadus chalcogrammus | reverse complement strand
GGGGTGTACTTGCTTGGATTCCAACCACGGAAACCTTGAGCGAGAGGAGTGATGTGATAGACTTCACTCTGGGATTGCCTCCAAGGTTAACCAAAGCCAGCTCTCGGTCTTGTGGCTATAGACAGACAGGGACATTTTTGTCAGGGTTTTAATTTCCTAGCCACCGCCACGGCAGAGCGTTTGTGTGATATGACTGGGGCAAGGAGTGGGGCTCCACAGCCATTGCTCTGGGGTGTTTTTATACAGTTGTTATAGATCTCCCCGAAACAAAATGTCACGTCTTCACTCTGGATGGTTTTTATTACTGATGGCAGATCTGAGAATTGTATTTTCACCAGATTGAACGGTTTAAGCCCTGGAAGAAGTAGCCTGGGAGGTTCATGTCTGTCGATGTTTCTCTTATTTATTCATTATTTATACGTTATAGTCCTACATGGTGAAATTTTATTCAGAGCATCGACTAACTCAAGTAAATAATAATAATAAAATACATTTAATTTAAACAGCCTTTTTCAAATGTATGATTTAAAGCAGCAATAACATCACCTAACAAGATTAGAATAAAATAATGAAATGCGTACAGACCAACGAGACCCATGAAAAACATTTTGAAAAGAATAGAAATGAAAAGCAAAGTAGAGAGTGACGGTAGCGAGTTAACACACACTAGTAGTTAACCTCTGACAGGGGACTGCTTCAGCAGAAGAGGTGTTGATTGGGCCTCGGGGCACCGCTGCCCTACTGCAGGATTCTCTCCATACAGAGTCAACTCAGATAGATCACTTAGTGGTGAGTAAAACTTACTGGGGTCCCCTGCAGGCATCATGTTAAAAACATGAAAAGACCTTTTCGAAGTTTGTTGTGAACAAACTGAGAACACAAAATTAGATATTAAGTAGTTCAGAAAAGATCATACTGAATTGATTTAAGTTGTTAATTAGACGTAGTAGGGCATATGTAAATGCTACACAGAACTCAGAAACAAGTCTGGATTTATATAATTCCCTTAAATATTTACAATGAGGAAGAAAAGTTAACACCTATAAACGCTGGAACTGTTTGTGTGAGTCAGTGTGTTAACTAACTGAAGATATTTGCACCTTCTTGTTTCCTTTGAAGGAAAGTGTGAGAATATGCAATCTTCTCATCTGGATGCTAAGACTAAAAATTAATATTTCATACACATTATCAATAGACTTGTTAAAAAACACATCAGTGATGATTCAATCTTAGCAGAATGCATCAGCTGTAATGCAATATCCCATCAGAGTGGCTCACTGCTTGGTGTCCATCATGAGCACTAGGCTCCATCAGGAATAGGGGGATCAAATAAATGGATCGGTGGATATCATCGTAATAAATATTGATGTCTCTTGATTTAATAATTCCGCATTACTTCCCCAGTGCTGGCCTGCAGTTGGGTGTTGATGATATCCAGTATTAAGCTCAAACTCTGATTCACCCGGTGAACTCTATAGTAACTCATCTGTTAAGCAAACTAGTCTTCTGTCGCACCAGCAATGTAACGTTCGCCTTTGCGTTGGACAGGAGAGACCCACCCTTTCACTCCTCTCCATGAGCGAGAAGAAGTCTGCAGAAGACGGCGGTTTGGCTAATCGAGCAGATGGCAAGTGCTGCTGCCAAATGGGACATTTTATCAGCTTCTATCAAACACGAAACATCAAGGTTTCTCATATACGTGTATCGATTTATATCATGTTTGCCTGTAACATTTACGCTACAAATGTAACTGCCTTGGAGACATTGTGATGATTAATAATAAGAGATAATTAAAATTCGAGTTTATTTTACATGTAATGTGTGTATATATATATATATATATATATATATATATATATATATACACACACACACACACACACACACACACACACACACACACACACACAGACACACACACACACACACACACACACACACACACACACACACACACACACACACACACACACACACACACACATAGTATATAAGAATTGTAGTAAATTATTATATTCGGCTGACAGAGAGAATGCCAAGGGAATACATTGTTCATTTTTAAAATGAACCCCATAAAGATATTTTTTGTTCCTCAAAACGCACTTTTGCAAACAAAAGGATAAGCATGCCAGAAAACGACCGGATGGTAATTTATTTAAAACTTTTCCAAGGGTATATCCTAATGCCATGGGATGCATAATATACACAAGGTAGCAAATGTTTGAAGCAACTCGTTCAAGAGATTAATCATCAACAGACATGACATATTCCAGACATTTGGCACTATGGGGTTTATAATATATAGATCATCTGTTGGGGAATGTAGTTAACTTATCTCGTTTAAAAAATTATTAGTTTACAGTATTTTCTCAATCAAACATTTTCAATAGGGCAATATTTGTGATTTAGATTCTGTGAAAATACTCTTACCACACCCAACACCACAGGATCATCTGGTAATAAAAAATGTGTTGACCCATCAATAAATAGGGACTTTGATGACCAGAGTCAAGAGGGGGAACTCGGGCTAAACTTCATGTCATGTGTTCCAAGCACAACCCTAGTTGCCGTGGGTAATCAGATTTGATTCCTAATGATAAATAACAACACTAATACAGAGAAGGCCACCACACCTGGGTGATCTATACAGAGTTGAGAGGAGTGTGGTATAATCCCACTCCATTTACCAAAACATCTTGTTTTCGTCCAATCCCAAGTTCATCCGAAAATAAGGAACAGAAGCAGAGAGAGAAAGAGAGAGAGGGCAAATGGGGTTTGCTGCACTGGATTAATCATACAAACTTTAGCAAAGGCGATCTATACATCACACACAGATTTCGTGTCAGCCCTTTAACTTCCTGTAGCAGCATCCCGGTCCCCATGCTTATCTCTATGATGAATCCCCTACACACCAGTCCAGGAACTACTTCCTTGCAAACGTAAAAACAGGCCAGAGAATAGATTAGTTGTGGAATATTGTATGTGTGCGTGTGTGTGTATGTGTGGGAGGGGGTGAGGGGGGGGTGCTAAGTATTTTCTTGGTCTTGCCTGCAGTTTCTACTTAATATTGGGTAGAAGTAGAAACCAGTGTTTTAAAGGCTGGAGAAGGAAATCAGACATAAAGGTTTCCTGGGTTAACCTATTAAACGAGGGAAAACAAGTTTTACTAGGCAATCAGATACAGTATCAGGCACTGATCAGATGGTGAATGTAATAGGATTTTCTCCCCAGGTCCTTCTCCATGGACTACTATTTCTCTGATATGGATTGTGACCAATTGATCAAAACACACTTGGCCCAAGATGAACACTCTAATCCATCTTAACGGATAACCGAGAGCTGTTATGTAACGGTTATTTACCGTTACATTCCTTTTTTTCTCGGCTTTTCTTTTCAACTATAAGCTGTTTCTGGTAGTGCGCAACAAGGTGTTGGCACAGACTAGTTTGTTTAACGGTTCCCTACTGACAAGTTTAAAGCGTGTCTTCGGCGAACTGTTCGTTTAACTCA
Source organism: Gadus chalcogrammus (assembly GCF_026213295.1). Classification (NCBI taxonomy): domain Eukaryota; kingdom Metazoa; phylum Chordata; class Actinopteri; order Gadiformes; family Gadidae; genus Gadus; species Gadus chalcogrammus. The sequence goes on along the minus strand of NC_079421.1, from coordinate 13,837,267 downwards.
AGAAACCCAGCTTGGGCACCAAACACAGATGTATGGACATAGCGTAAGGCCTCAGGAAGTCTGACGGTTGACCATGCAAACATAAAAAGGTTCTAAAGGGGCTCTTATCGGTGACTCAAGAGAGATGATAATTACTGGTGACATGTGCCCTTTCAGTCACTTATTCCCAAAGCCCAATCAAACCGTGTGTCCTGCTGCTACTGGCCACCGGGCTGATTTGGTTGCCACTCACCACCTACCGTTCTTAAAGGTGACATATTATACCACCAGGTGTGAGTGTGATTAGCCGTTACAAGCCGTTTTGAAAATCTGCCTCTTCTGACATCACAAGTGGGCGTGTCCTCCTAGATGTATGGTGGATAGATTAGCAACGTTTGCTACAGTCCACTGGGTAGGCTGGTAGACTGATCTATTCAGCACACATCTTGTAATGGCTAATCACACTCACACCTTGTGGTATAATATGTCACCTTTAAAGCATTCCCGGTTTCTGTGGCCTTTCCCTGGGTAAGTTGCGTAGGATCAGCCACAGATCAGCAATAAGGCCAGGGTCCTGGTGGAGGAGCAGTATTATATCATAACACAGTGTGGGAACACCTGAAATACACAGAGGTTGATTTAAAATCCATGACGAGAAGGAGCCCAGCCAGCCACCACCAAGCGTGTGGGCCTCAACACAACAATGCACAGCCTATCTCCAGAGAGCTTAGCGAGGCGGATCTGCATCACGTCTTCCTATACGTCTATAGCCGCTCAAAAAGGTCAGTGGTGAGTGGTTATGCGAGTAGAATTTGAATGGGGGGGCGCTTGTTTAAAGATGTATGATGTGTGAGCGCTATGGTCAGTGAGCATTGTGAACACATTGTAAGCCAACGGAGTGTGGGTGAGGTGGACACTAGCCTCTCCTAATCTCTTCACACCTGAAGCAGAACAGTGCTGACACAATGCATGACAAAACTGCTAGCCTAGCCACCCACTGCTCTACCTCAGCCAAGATAAAATATAATTTAAAGCTGCGGAAGGTACGATTCAGAGTTGTGAACAAAGACTTGAATAATAGCTCTTAAATCGATATCAGTATAATAAGGAGGAATGGGATTATTATTCGAGTTTTAACTTTTGATATCAATGGCTAGATGTCATCCATGATGCATCATTTTAAGATGCGTTTATTATTTTCTTGACCTTTCTTGTAAACATTCATCGCCACTGTACTGGAAGCTATAATGTGCGTTTGTTGCCAGGGTAGCTCTATGGTTTCCTGGCTCCGCCTGCCTAAGTACTTCCGCTCAATTTAAATTTCCCTTCAGTACTAGGTCTGGGTCTGCGGTATGTTAGTGGGTTTCCTCCGTCAACATTTTCTGCGTCCAATCAGCGAGCAGAGGGAGTGGCTGAGATCAATGATGGACATCTTCACGCACCGTGTTTGGTATGTTTACAGCCTGCGCGCAACGTGATTCCCGGCCAAACGTTAGCGATTGGTTATGGCAGATCCATAGTGGCACTGGGTAGATCCAATAATTTAAACTTCAACAGACACCCGCCTTCAAGTGAGTTAAAGCTTGTCAATTGAGTAGGTCCAGACTCTGTACAAATGAAATGAAGTATGAGAGTCTGGTAGGACCAGGCTAGCTCTATGGAAGTCAGGATAAGGAAATAGCGTTGCTCCGGTTATTTATGAGAGAGCCAGGAGCCAGCCAGCCTTGTTTAACAGCCATTGCTGTGTGTTCCTTGTGCATCCTTTCCCAAATGAGCAAGATAGGAAAATCCTTCCAAGTCGCTCTATTTCTGCATTGACTCATGCACAATAGCCACACATCATACATCTCCACAGACAGAGGTTTGGCCAAGTATAGGGGGGGTTGGCCAGTAGCTGTAAGATGCCCCTAAAATCCACTCACAGAAGGGAGGGGAAATAAATTCTTCAGACTTAAGAAAGAAAAGAAAATTCTCAACAGCACCAAGAGAGGAGAGCAGTTATTTTAAAAGGTTAAAGGCTTATTTGGAGATTAAAGGTGTACGTACAGCTTAGTTTTTACAGTTTAGTCATATATCTCAAATAACTATTTATTTAAGTTGCATAATTATATTATCCCAAATGTTACAGACAATGTTTGAACCAAGAGAAATTCAACGTTTTACTCAAGGTTACGTTATATCCCTATAACCCTTAACTCCAGGGGCCTTACGTAAAATAAATCCAGCCGAGACCTGATTTCATGATATGAGATTTCTATATAATTCTAGATTACTACGATGTGCTACTATAAAAAGTGTCTCATGCCAGCCACCAACTTAATGCGTATGGAATCATTAGAGCAATACAAGGATCAACTGCCTCAGAGTGTTTTGACCACCGATAACAGAGCTCGTCTACCCTGATGTCGCCGGACCAATTTGCAAATGGTTATTATGTAGTGCCTGAGGAAAAGGAGGACGTAGTCAACGTAATAATAACAGTTTTAATCCAAGAAACAGAGCAGAACAATCACTCACAGTGCATGGCTAGAACAACTCGTGCAACCGCATCAACAGTCCCCCTAGACCCCGTGACTCATAGCCGTTTCCCTCCCACTCGATCAGTAAGAGGGGAACACAAACCCATAATGTAGTCACTACATCAGCCCCCCCAGTATTCACCTCAATATTCAAAATCCCCGCATCGAGGAGGGCGTATGGCCCAGACCCTACGACTGTAGGCACATTCAGGAGGTGCGGGAGGAGGCGTGACATCGTCCATCACATACTCTTGATGGGTGGGGGGGCTTGAAGGGGTTGGAGGGGGGGACGGCCAAGGCGTGGCAGGGGGGGTAGGACGGGGGGGTGGCCCCTGCGCGGTGGCAGAGCCAAGTCCGGGGGCAGTTCAAGGTCCAAGTGAGCCGGTTTGAGGCGAGCAACAGACACACACTCAGGCTTACCCCCCATGTCAACCATGAAGTTCTTGGCTCCTGCCTCGATGACACGGAAGGGTCCGTCATAGGTGGGTCGTAGCGGAGCCCTGTGGCCGTCATGGCTGATGAAAACGTAACCCGCTGACTGCAGCTCCGGGGGCAGCCGCGAAGCAGGGACGCCATGCCGCGTGGTCGGGACCTGGGCGAAGGTGCCGGCGCTGTCCAGCAGGGAGGCGCGCTGAGCGGAGGCGGACCAGGGCTCCGTAGACTTGGGGATGAAGTCACAAGGGACCCGCAGCGGCTGTCCAAACACCAGCTCGGCCGACGATGACCGGAGGGCCTCCTTGGGCGCTGTCCTGAGCCCCAGCATGACCCACGGCAGTTTTTCGAGCCAGTTGCCGTCCGTGAGGCTGGCTCGAAGGGCGGCCTTCATGGAGTGATGAAAGCGCTCAACAAGTCCATTAGCCTGCGGGTGGTTGGCGGTAGTGCGGTGGAGCTTGACTCCCAGATTCTCCGCCACCGCCGCCCACAGCTCCGAAGTAAACTGCGGGCCACAGTCAGAAGAGAGGTCAGCAGGAGAGCCGTAGCGGGAGACCCACACCGCGATGAACGCCCGGGCCAAGTCAGGGGCTGTCGTTGAGGACTGCGCGTCATCCTGTCCACCATGGTAAAGAGGTAGGTGAAGCCGTGCGAGGGGGTCAGGGGTCCCACTTGGTCCACGTTGACATGGTCGAACCTCCGCTCGGGCACCGAGAACTGTTCCAGGGGGGCCTTGACATGGCGATGCACCTTGGCGCGTTGACAGTGCAGTGCAAGTGTCGACCCAGGCCCTCACATCTCTCTTGAGCCCGTGCCAGACGAACTTCTCTGACACCAGCCGCGAGGACGGTTTCCTACCTGGGTGAGACAAGCTGTGTACCGCCTCGAAGACGGGGTGTCTCCAGTTGGCGGGGACTAAAGGCCTTGGCTGACCCCTGGAAACGTTGCACAGGAGCTTGGCCCCTAGATCACTGAAGAGCACCTCCTCCAGGCGCAGCCCTGTGTTCGACGACCTTAGAGCTTGGACGGAGGGGTCGGCCGCTGATCCACAGCCACAGCCATGCGGGAGTAGTCCAAGTTCAGCTGGACCGCACCGACCACCGCCCTGGAGAGACAATCCGCGACCACGTTGGACTTCCCAGCCACATGCTGGATGTCTGTGGCGAACTCGGAGATGTAGGAGAGTTGGCGCTGGTGGCGGTCGGACCACGGCTCCGCTGTCTTGGACATGGCATGTGTGAGCGGCTTGTGGTCCACGTAGGCAGTAAACTCACGGCCTTCCAGTAAAAAACGGAAGTGTCTGACCGCGAGCCACAGCCCGAGGAGCTCCCTGTCGAAGGTGCTGTAATTGCGCTCTCTGGGAGACAGCTGGCGGCTGAAGAATGCGAGTGGCTGCCAGGCATCCCCAACCAACTGCTCGTACACCGCCCCCCACGGCAAAGTCTGATGCGTCCGTGGTGGGAGCAGTCGGCGCAGAGGGTGAGGGGTGGGCCAACATGGCCGCGCGGGCCAGGGCCCTCTGGTGTCCTGGAAGGCCTTGACACATTCCGCCGTCCAGTCGACCGGTTGCTTCAGAGTCTTGCCCTTTTGGGCCTCGTACAGCGGCTGCAGGATGTGAGCTACGTGGTGGAGGAAGCGATATCAGAAAGTCACCATCCCGATGAACCGCTTGAGCTCGCTGACTGTGTAGGTGGCGTGGGAAGGCTGCAACAGCTTCCACCTTCGAGGGGAGGGGGATCATACCCTCCACGGAGACCTGATGCCCGAGAAAGTCAGGGGTGTCTCGTCCGAACTCACACTTTGCCGGATTGACAATCAGCCCATGTTGGCTGAGCCGCGTGAAGAGGGTCCGGAGGTGGGACAGGTGTTCCTCTTCCGTGGTGCTCGCGACGAGAATGTCATCCAAGTTGACGAAGAGGAAGGGCAGGTCCTGGAGCACCGAGTGCATGAGGCGTTGGAAGGTCTGCGCTGCGTTCCTCAGGCCGAAGGGCATCCGTAGAAACTCGAAGAGAACGAAGGGGTTGACGACGGCTGTCTTAGGGACGTCCTCTGGGTGCACCGGGACCTGATGGTACCCCTGTACCAGGTCCACCTTAGAGAAGATGCGTGCGCTGAAAAGTCCTGGATATGCGGGACCGGGTAGCGGTCAGGCTTGGACGCGTCGTTGAGGCGGCGGTAGTCCCCACATGGGCGCCACCCACCGTCTGGGTTAGGGACGTGTGCAGGGGAGACGCCCAGGGGCTGTTCGAGCGTCGAAAGATGCCCACCTGCTCCTTGTGCGCGAACTCCGCCCTGGCGACGGACAGCTTCTCTGAGTTGAGGCGCCTGGCCCTGGCATGGAGGGGAGGCCCATTGGTCTCGATGTGGTGCTCCAGTCCGTGCTTCACCGTGGGCGCGGAAAAGGTGGGCTTAGTAAGGTCAGGGAATTCGGCGAGCAACCGAAGATACTGGTCGCTTTCGGCGAGCGTGTTGGATAACCCGCTGTACTCCTGCAACGGTCGGTGGCGGGGCAGCCGCGGGATCAAGCAGGTCGGGGGACCGTTGAGGCATGGCCAAGACGAACCGGTCCGGCTCCCTGGCCAGGGCGGGGGGTCCTACGATGGTGGTGTTAGCCAGCGCCATCCTGACCTGAGCTGGTAGTGTGCGCATAAACAGCTCCGTGAATAGGATCATAGGGTCTTCTATACCGAGGAGGTTTAGCATCCTCTCCATACGTGCAGAGGGCCTCTCGTCTCCCAAGTCCGACGTGTCAAATAAGCGGCGCACCCTCTCTGCGGTGGACAGCTCAAATGTCTCCAGGAGTAGGGCCTTGAGGCGCTCGTATTTGTTTGTCGTCGGGGGGGGGCGGACAGAAACCCCACCACACTTCGCTCGCGCGGTTTTTGTAAACAAATGGCAAAAACGAACGTTGGGGTCACCAGTGTAGTGCCGGAGGAAAAGGAGGACGTAGGCAACGTAATAATAACCGTTTTAATCCAAGAAACAGAGCAGAACAATCACTCACAGCGCATTGCTAGAACAACTCGTGCAACCGCATCAACAGTCCCCCTAGACCCCGTGACTCATAGCCGGTTCCCTCCCATTCGATCAGGAAAAGGGGAACACAAACCCATAATGTAGTCACTACAATTAGTTATTGTCCAGAGACATTTACCAAAATGTCTCTGGACACAATCGTATGAACCTTTAACCAATCAGAGTAGTAAGACGTGTGAAACATCAGCGGCAGCCATCTTTGTGGTTTAGGGAAATGCCTCAACGACGCTACCATTGGGCTCTGAACAACATAGTGCCAACCTGTCCTATATAAAGACTTAACGGTTGTAATTGGCTCAACCCGGGCAAGATCTGTTTGGAATCTGAATGAGAGGTGGACAACGCAACAGAGAACAGATCCCATGCTACGCAGGACGTCATCAAACTACGTTGTAGCCATGTTCACTGCTACATCTCACCAAGACGGTCGCCACACTACACCTTGGTGGCTTATCCGTGCTCCTCCATAACCAGTTTACCGGATGATGAGGTTGGACACTCGTTTTGTGTAGAGTTTGTGTTAAAATGGCACCTGAAGAAGGGGATCCATGCTGCCATGGACAATTTTTTTGTGAGTGTACCTGGCAATATTGCTTTCTCATTGCACAACAAGCGTGTAGCCTCACCCAGCCCCAGAGTCCTTCAGGCTGATTCATGCCAGGTGAGGCTGCTTCAACCAGCCATCATCCACACACACACTCCAAAACATGATTTTTGTTATTGTTCTGATTGAGAAACCCCCAGCTGCAGGAATTTTAAATTATACCTTTATTGGAGGAATTGAAGTAAAATTGATAGAATTCATGTGATTGTGTTTATTGAAGTCTTGATTCTTAAATACATTTATAAAACATTGTATTCCTGAATATTTTTTTATTCTTTTCAACTGGGCAAAAAATGTGCCAAATTATTTTGTCACTGTTTTACAGAATGGCAACATCTTCAGATGATGAAGCATTCAGATCAAAGTTGCTGAACTTTAAAGAAACATCCTCATCATTCAGTGCATTGTAACTATGACCAAAAGTTGAATTACCAAATGCTATATTAAGTTAAGATAACAATTATAAACCTCAAAAGGTACCATATTTGGAAATCAAGTCAACAGCAAATCTATTTGCTAGACAGATCAAACCAAGCATTGTTGCTTTTGTTAGTTGTTTTGTCACCGAGACTAAAAATACAAACATCCATTTTCATGCATAAATTGTGCGTATGCTTGTGATTGCCTGCATGACACAACCATAAACGCAGGCCCGAAGGCAGATAAACCTCCCAAGCTTTTAATTATTTTGAGCTGAAAAACAAACGACTAATCAACTTCCCCGCTGTCATTATGTAGTGCGACCTGCTCCGCATCTAATGAAGGAGGTAAACTAATACGATTGTGCGACGATGAGAATCAAAGGCTCCTTCTATGATGATGAACCACCATCAAGGACTTATTGGCTCTCACTTAGTTCCAATTAGAGACTGCCAAATGGACTCTATGATGCGGCAAGGAGCGGGGCTTTTTGAGGACACTGTTCGCTTCTCTCACTTTTCTGAACAATGAGTGGAGTGGTAGGCGGTGTGCACACATTCTGATAGCCTTGAACACTCCTAAACTTTAGAGTGGCCATTGGTCACGGCTGACTAATTGGCCGGCCGGCTCAGGAAATTATTTTGTCTATTGACTTGAATTGTCAACACCAACCCCATGCTGTAAACAATTTATTCTGACTCACCCTAAAACAATTTATTGTTCCTCCGCTAAAACACACAGAATAGAGTATTATTCTAGAGCTGTAGCAGATTTTTTCGTATTCCCAATAGGGAATATAAAAATAATTTTACAGTCATTTTGAACAAGTTTGTGGATTATTATGGAAAAGACACCAACTTAGAATTGCACTCTGGCGATAAAAATATATATGTGAGGGCCGCAGTTTTCAAAGAAATGTTGAACACATGTTTTTATGATCTAATATTACAGCCGATGTCAGCACTAGACATCCCTGACCCCCCCTGGTCTGTTCAGGGTCATCCTCGCGTTAAGATTTACTGGCTGTGCACGTGTCTTGACTGAAGTGAGGTTCTGAAAGCTGTCATGACCTTGGGCTTAGATTGAGTTGGACGTCTTTGTACCACTCTGCTATTCATAAGACTAGGGAAAACGAGAGAAATACTTAATGAGATTATGTGCCTAATGGTGTGAAGCTGTAGGCCATGAGACGGGCTCTCTGTGGTGGTTTGAGGTCACTAAATATCCCTCAAACTGCAAGGGCTGCCTGACTTCTTCCTGTGACCTGAAATGACAATAGCATGAACATAATTCACACTCATAAACTCTATGGCTTCTCTGGCTCTTCACCCCACCAGACCCAATACAATTGTGGGAGTTTTTTCGACCGAATGCATCGCAGATGGATGACATTTGGTTGAAACAAAATGAGTTAAAGTATACAATGGGAGCACAGGAATCGTTGGGCAAAGAACCAGTAGTATCATCAAGTAAGCGCAAGTTCGTCCTGTTCCCATTTTCATGACTCCTCTCCTCATGCACTGAATTAAATGAACAGAAATGAGACAAAGGATAACAATTCATTAAAGAGCACTTTGCGATGATAGTTTTTAGGAAGGCCCATGCCCCTGGTACATTAAAGTCATTCTTAGAACTTCAAAGTCCATGGTAATTCACTATGGCCATAGTCATAAGACATGCAGAATGCTCTCCCGGTTTGCTGATGTGCCTGGCCAAATGATTAGGATATGCTTGAAAACACTTTAAGGCCTATTTTCACACCTGAAAGCACACTGCACTTTTGAACCAATGAAGACATCACACTCAATTTCGCATTGTTGCTTAATTCCTGAACTCTCCAACCCAGCTGGCCAGATTACCATTCCAACTAAGGACCCTTTGACTATTCTTAAAGATATATGTAATTTCTCAATTTGTCCAACACTGCTTCAGTACCACAAGTTAAAAGTTTTTACTCAGAAGGTTGTCCTATTTTTCTGTTACAACATTAGCCCTTTATCTCTGCGAGGCCATTTCTCTCTTGACCAGATCCATAGTATATTCGCCCGCAGCGTGCATGAATAATTCAGCCTTTGAAACAAACTCTCATTGTGGCCGGCACCATCAACTACAGATGATTGGGCTACCTGAGGCTATCACCATCATCTGTTGCAGTGGGCTCACAATTCTCTCGGTTCATTCCCGGCTGCTGACCCCGGGGTTAAGCAGAAGTCCAACAAACTACAACCCTTTTTCAGCCATCAACAGCCAGACGGGGCTGGGAGCAAGTCGTTAATCTAGCTAGATAAAGAGGTTCATTTTATGGCTTCCTCGATGTGCCAGTCCCAGCAAATGAAAATATATTACGTGTAAAATAATGCAAGACAAACAGAGAAACACTATGTAATCTACTATTGTAAATGTAATATGGACAGTGAATAAGACACAGAAGTAACAGCTGTCTTTTTTATGAAACCCATGTAGATACGACATTGTACATTTTGGTTTTTGGAAAAAGCAGTGGAAAAAGGGTCCACATCAAAAGAATGAAGAAATTGCTCTGTCTAAGAAATTCTGGAAAAGACTGCCACTGAAATTGCTGTTGTAAACTCTGCAACCATTTCCCTTGACCAGGGCCCTGGGAAAAAAGTGCCAATCAGCAGAGTCAGTTTGTGCAGCGATTGGAATGAGAACTACCATGATTTACCGGCTAAGGTACATGATTTCAGACCGGTGACATGGAGCAATCACCGCCGCCATGCTAGCCTTGTAACAAAAGTTTAAATGGATACGGGGTGGAGGAGGAGGAGGAGGGGGAGGGGGAGAGGGAAGAGGCCTATGTAAACTGTACGTTGACAAGAACACGACACTCGTAGCTACATTTAATGAAAGCGCCACAAAAGAAGAGTCGTACGTTCACACCATTAGTTAAAGCAGTGAGGGAGGTTCGTTTTCTCTTTGCTGTCCTTTACTTTTCCACGCTGTACAGGAATCATGCACATCACAAGACACATCTGCGTCCGGCCCGACTGACTAATGGACCTCAAACCACGCGTGAGTCAAAGCTATTAAGTGGTTAGCTCAGGCGAGAGGGCTTCATCATGACTATGGCTGGGAAAAAGAAAGCACAACTCAGCAAGCCTTCCCACCCTCTATTGTTTCCGACTTGTGTGTCAGGGGGTCCTCTCCAGACGCGGCCGCTAACAGAGGAAAACAGCAAACCCTGTCGAAAGAAATATTGTATTCCACCCGAAAATAAAGATCATTGCCGTTACGGAGAATTGACGACAGACGCGGCGGAGTGACATGAAATGTGATTTAGTGGCCGAATAGAGCAAGAGACAGGGCTCTCCTTTAAAAACCACTCACCACTCGTCCCATGTTCCCCACGGGGGCCCCCTCTCTTATTCTCGAGAGATAAATCCTGATTTCATATTCATGGTGACAAGCCAGAGCCGGTGAAGGGAAAGGAGGGCCTCTGTGATTTAAGAGCGTCCATCACGCTCCACCAAACTCGGAGCCGTGCTCCCCGGTCCAAAACACACCGACTCACCGGCGCGTCCCTGGAGACCTTGTGGACACACGGCGGGCCCCCAGCCCCCTGGTGATGTACGGCGGGACACAGGAAGTACTAAACACAAGGATGAGTGAAAGGCAAAACAGGGCCTGCGTGGAGTGAAGTGTATTATTGGTGAAATATAGCTCTCTATGTATTTATATATATATATATATATATATATATATATATATATATAGATATATACGACTAGTAAACAACCTAGGTCATGCCCGGTCATTTACTTTTAAAGTAGCACTTTAACTGTAAAGGTAAGTGAGGTGTCGGCTGTGTACGTTGTCTGACCCCATCCTGTGTAGCAAGCTGGGTCTGGCTGCAGGCCTGCTGCCTCCTGGCCTTATCGGACTGTGTGGCAGGCATGGAGCTCTGTCTATGTGCTGCTGTCTCTATTGGCATAATGATGGAACGAAGGCCTGCCTGCCCAGATAAACACCTCCCCTGTTCCCCTCAATGCCCAGTGGGGCCTCCTTTTGCTGCAAGCGCTGGAAAGAGGTTCAGACTCAGACGTTAGACTCCAACATGGCCGGCGGGGACAAGAGGTTAGGAAGATGATAAACAGACGCCAGAGACCGAAATGGAGAACGTAGAACAGAGAAGGACTATCGATAATACAAAGAAACGGGTCAAAGGGAGGCAGTAAGTGGTGTTGATTTTAAGGTGAAAGCAGAGAAGAATTGGAAAGAAAGTTAACCGCGTATTCACAAAGATCGATTCGAACCCTTCGTCTCACAAAGCATAAAGTTTATTTATTCCCTTTGCACTCGCAAAACATATCCACCGCTGGTAATTACTTTTCCAAATATTTTTTCTACACACCGCCTCTATCAATTCAGGACACAACTTATTCTTTCTTCAGCTGGATAAAAGGGTCACCTTGTTGTCGAGGTAGTCGGAGAAAAGGCATCGGCACCGACATGCTACTAAAAGGTTCCCGCAAAGAGCAAACATCCCAAAATCCTGCATTCGGGTTAGTCATTCAACCCCCACCTCTTCCACAAACTCATTGAAATAGTATTTGAAACCTGCACAATGCTTTGTACACAGAGGTCTGTGTTGAAGTCCCTGATATTTTCCGCAGGGCTTCGGGGGCTCTATCAAAGGACAACATTGGGTGACTGTGAAATGATCCACGTCGTCAGGCAACACCGCTACCACTGTGATGAGGGATCGGCCTACTTGGGCCTGCGATCCCAACGCAATGACTATTGTCTATTAATACTCATGGCAGTACATTAGAGCAGAGTTGGACAGGCTTCCCTGGCAGCTTGTGTTCATTGGTCCAGAGGGAGGGAGCACACAACAAAGTTGTCCTCATAAGGGAAAACAAATAGTCAAAGGAACGCTTGTGACCTTTGACCTTCCGTTCCTTGGAAGGCTTCCGCGCAGAAGAGCAAGCGAGGCACTTAAAACCTACTAAATAAATATATAAATATAGCAATTATAAAGCAGTCTCACGCAGAAACCCTTAGGTGCTACACAAAGAAATACAGATAAAAAAAAGTTGAGATTAACACCATGAATAACATGAATATATTATAGATATAAAGATACAAGATATGAATATAAAACATTTCTAACAAGGAGCTCAACATAAACACCTAAACGGGGCAATTAGTCAAGAAGTTAGCCAGAAGGTCAAAGATAAATTCAACAACCCGCTGTCTTTGTTAAAAGAAACTGATAAAAAAATCAGTTAAATAAAAATAAGAGAACAAAAAAGAAGGGAGGTGACAGTTGGTCGGATTGACTTATGCCAAGCATTAAGGAAGTTTATGGCTATGGGTACACAGACTTGGGCAGAGAGTAAACTTCATAAACTGCTTTACGAAACGTTGTTTTCACCCGGGGGACAGATAGTAGACTGTTGTGAGTGGTTCAGCCCCCAGAGAGCCCCAAGGGAGCCTGTCGATGATAGTGTCCTCCTCCTTCTGTCTGTGGCCGGCTCCCACAAAATACCAGCATGAGAGAGAGATGCCTTCCTGGTGACTGTGTCTGTCTGGATCTGTGTGTGTGTGTGTGTGTGTGTGTGTGTGTGTGTGTGTGTGTGTGTGTGTGTGTGTGTGTGTGTGTGTGTGTGTGTGTGTGTGTGTGTGTGTGTGTGTGTTTGTGTGTGGTTGTGTGTCTGTCCATCTGTGTGTGTGTTTGTGTGTTAGTGTGTTTGTGTTTGTGTCTGTGTCCTTCTGTCAGTCTGTGTGTTTGTGTGTGTGTTTGAGTGTCCGTCTGTCCATCTGGGTGTGTGTGTGTGTGTGTGTGTGTGTGTGTGTGTGTGTGTGTGTGTGTGTGTGTGTGTGTGTGTGTGTGTGTGTGTGTGTGTGTCCGTCTGTCCGTCTGTCCGTCTGTGTGTTTGTCTGTCTGTCTGTCTGTCTGTCTGTCTGTCTGTGTGTGAGTCTGTGTTTGTCTGTCCGTATGTCTGTCTGTGTGTGGCTCTGCGTGTGTGTGGGTCTGTGTGTGTGTGGGTCTGGGTGGGTGTAGGTCTGTGTGTGTGTGGGTCTGGGTGTGTGTGCACGCCACGGGTGCGTCCAACATTAAATCACTGTCTCTCTCATTTAACATTATTGTGGTTCAAATTTTTTTAATTGTGCCACTTTAATTCACAGAAAACGCCAGACAACTTCTAGTTACTTAATGTGTCAAAGTAAAAGCGCGGGGCTGTTTCAGCCATTAGTCTCTCATTTTCAGTAATAGCCATTCTGTCATTCTGCCTTCCCCAAAAGCAGGAGCCTGGAGCAATGGAAGAGAACTTAATTAGTTATCGAGTGGGCGTGGAGGGGCTCACTGCACACTGGACAACATTAGCCGTTATGACGACCGGGCCGCGTACAAAGAGACTCTCAGGACATCTGAGACCGCGCGAAGCTGTCTGGCTTAAGCAATTTAGCTAATGGCATTGTCAGGTCTGTGAGTCCCACAACAGCCCGAGTGAGATTGACATTAATTATGAGAGCGCGTGTACCTATGTAATTACACAAGGCACTGAAATCATCCTATTAGAGTGTTCAAAGACCTGGAAAAACTTGACGGTGAGGATGGAGTAGCTCGTTAGCGTGATTAACAGAGTAGCGTGCGCTTCACATAATGAGTGGTTGACTCCTGTGAAGTTGTGTGGAGTGATGTCGCCGCGTGGCTCGGGGAACGCCTTGGCAAGCGGGTGTGGGTTATTCAAAACCAGTGATACTGAGGTGAGGGAACAGGTGTCTGTGTGTGTAGGCGTGAGGGTGTCTATGTGAGTGTGAGTGTGTGTGTGTGTGTGTGTGTGTGTGCGCCTGCGCGCGCGCGTGTGCGTGTGTGTGTGTGTGTGCGTGCCTGTGTGTGTTTGCGCGCGTGCGTGCGTGCGCATGTGTGGGTGTGTGTGTGTGTGTGTGTGTGTTTGTGTAAAAATACCCACAATGGAGTGCGAAGGAGAGAGATATGCAAAGTTGGCCGCAGGGCATGCCACTAATACATGTCAACTTTCCGTCTCCCTGGTGGCTGAAGGTTGCTCTCAGGGAGGAATGTTGCGGGGTCATCTGACTCTCTGCCAGTTCCCGTCGCCCACAGCTAGAGATTAAAAGCAGCGAGATTAATAATATAGTTATCATGTCAAATGTCTTGTTTTGCTTTGTTTCAGCTCTTCTCCAGAGCTGCTTCGGACTTCATTAAAAACGTTTTTGTTTTGTCATTCTTGCAATGCATTTTAATGGACTACATGTCAATTCCTGTAATTTACAACGCTGTCCAGATGTTCTCGCCAGTAGCTGATCTTATACAGTTTTCTGGATATGCCCCAGATAAAGGAATCTTCCCAGGACGATTTGTTTGAGGGGAGTTCTGAAATCATTTTGCACTAGCGGTGATAAAGTGGATAATCTGTTTACTTTGTCATGGGGGCGGAGGGGATTTCAACACACAGATCATTTGTACGCTTGCTTGAAGATAACAAAGTGGTTTATTTAATTGTATGGCCACATTAATTCTGTGTGTGTGTGTGTGTGTGTGTGTGTGTGTGTGTGTGTGTGTGTGTGTGTGTGTGTGTGTGTGTGTGTGTGTGTGTGTGTGTGTGTGTGTGTGTGTGTGTGTGTGTGTGGAGGGGGGTAGTTTAGGATTAGTTTTGCTTAAGCAATGAATATCATGTGTGTCTCTGTGGCCCCCCTCAACAGTCCCAGTCCGACCATGGGCCTCCTGGGGAGGGGGGGGTGATGCCACGGCATGGCTGCGTCAGCACAGACTCACAACGCGCCTCTGCAACGCATCAGATCAATCAGAGGGAGGAGAAGGCATGCTGCACCAAAGGGAGCTGACCCTGGGAGTCTTGTTCTTTTATTAACTGATCTCCAGATTGAGTTGTTGTGTGGTGGCCATCGCAGAAGAGGAAGAGAGGAGAATGGGCTGAAGGAGTGGCTGGTGTTGCTGGATAAGCCATTGTTGTCCCCGCCCTTCTGTGCCAGTGGGACTGACTGCTCAACTAAACCCTTATAGGACCTAACCTGGTGTCAACCAGCCAAGTTGGACCATATAGCACGAACCAGGTTTTTTTCTTATCTACTTCCTGCTGGGATAATGCATGTGGATAAAGGTGGAGGAGTCTGAAGTAAAGGGCATGACAGGTTTCATACATTTAAACAAATGGACAGCAGTTCACGCTGTGTCCTCAAATATAAATGCCTACTGATGGTAGATAATAGATAATATCATCTCTCGACGCAGACAAGGCTGCTGTGTGTGTTTGTCTCAATCCAATGTCAAATGAGATAAACAAGCCATTGCTCTTTGGGAGCGTGTGTGCGTGTATTGGTGTGTGTGTGTGTGGGTGTGTGTGTGTGTGTGTGTGTGTGTGTGTGTGTGTGTGTGTGTGTGTGTGTGTGTGTGTGTGTGTGTGTGTGTGTGTGTGTGTGTGTGTGTAGTTGGAGATGTTCCAAGAGGATCATAATGACTCGTGCTGCAACACAAGTGAGGAATACAGAGAGATAAGACGACAGCGAGAGAGAGAGAGTCAATGTGACAAATCTAGAGGGCAGAATGGTTCTCGCCAGTCTCTCGGAGTTAGAGGACATGAAGGCTGACCTTTGACCTTAAATGGGTTTTTCAGTAAAAATGCTGCATAGCAAGAAGCATTCATACTGTATGTGCGACTTTAATAATAAAAACTGTAATAGGGCGAACAATGTTTTGGCTTAGAATTTGAGGCATTCTTAATGAAGCTAGGCCAAGCGACTTGTAGCTGAGATATGATTCAGAATCATCATGCCTTTTCGATTATAAACCACTCAATGGATGCCTTTGGTTTTCCGCCATCCACATTTTGCATTTAAAACCCTCTTTATAATATGACTTTTCAAAGAAATATTCTCTTTGCTTGGCACTGATCCACATAAAATATCTTTTTTTTTCCAAAATAATTTGTTTATTCAACATTACTTTTCAACGGTAACACCAATAAATCTTTTATTCATACTCAAAAAATACAGAAAATGTGCGCCGTACAGCCAACAGCTGTCAAAGAAATGAAGTACCTGACAGTTTTAGAAAAATTGCGATGACTTCACTCTTATTTGGGAACACTTGAGTGAGGGTCACATTTTTCTGGCACTCCCATAGGAAATCGAGCACTTCAGTTATGTAGCACATTGGTAAGCGGTTACAACCGGAACAGGACTGATTGACAAGCCCGGAGTGTGCACTAATTAAAACAACATAACCTAATGGCATTTGTAGAGATAAATAATGTTCCATCAAGCATATCCAAGACTGCTCACTTGTGGTATGCGCTAGAGCCCCGGAACAAATCCATAATCCTGGTTTTCATCACTGTATGAATCTTGATCTGTTTGCAACTGGTTCTAATCTCAAGGGTTTTACCACATGAATCCTATTACCCAGCTGTGCAGATGCAAAGATATTTTTTTATCTCAGGAGTGGATCCTGGATAAAGATGAATGACATTCACGCAGGCATGCACAAATAAGCAATATGTTTTCTATATAAACTTGTTTTTAATTTGTTTACTCTAAGGTTTAGATGTGTGTGTTGATGTCATTCAGACGTAGGAAAACACATTGATTGCGTCTGATTGGCGAAACCAAAACATAAACATCACAAGGGGAAACGCATCCTTTTGGCCCCGATTGCCATGCAAGGCTAGTGGCTGTCAGGCTGGTCGAAACTAAGTGATTGCTGGCTAGTGCAGCTGAGGTCATGCCACAACACCAGCATGCACAGCCTGGAGCAACGTTTGATGAATAACTTGAATTAGTTCTCCCGTGTCTCCATTAAACAAGTCTCTCGCTTTGTGTTCTGCATCCTCTAGCGATGTGATTCATCTGAGACTGTCTGCTGGCCCACACGCAACGGGAGACTCCCCATAGTCCGCCTGGGGGGTGCTCATTGAGGGTTTTGACTCAAAGATGTGGTGGCGGTGGATTGAAAAATACATTGATTGCATGTAAGAAGAGTGAGATACGTCGCCGCCTATTGCACTCCTCAGAGATTCTGGAAGAAGGGATCCACCCTTTTGAGTTCTTTCTAAAGTTTTCTTCCTGGATAATCATGGGAGTTTCTCCTGAGGGTAAAGGGGTGTTGTAAAATGAGACATGGAGACTGTAGCTGTGATTTAGGACTGATACAATTGACTTGGCTTGACCTCACGTGTTTATACTCGTAAAGTATTGAATCATGTGGTTGTTTTGGTCTCATCTTCTTAAAAATAATATAGTCATGTGGTTTCTTTCAGGCCTTCCCACAAATCTCGTAAAACCTATTAAATTACTTCACATTAAAGGCCTCCAAATGTATCATATTTTAATAACATGTTGTATGTCCAAGCCAAGCAGGCTTTATGCATCATGATATTATGAGACATTTAAAGCAAACTGAGATAATCACGACCAACTGCTTGGGGCTGTAGAATATGCTAGGTTGATTAGATTTGATTGTCTAATAACTTCTTATTCTGTTCCTTTTCAGTACTTTGTTGAATAAATGAATAAAAGGTCTGTGAGCATGAGCCAACAAAAAGAAAACTAAAAGTCTATTTTAATTTCATGCGCTCTATAAACAAGCGAGTGCCAACAGTTCTGTTGTGCCCTGAATGAATTGCACTGCACCCCGACGCCACAAATTAAAAATGTTTTTGTAATCCCTTGTCACAGTGCAGTAGATGAAAAAAAAACTCAAAAAGAGCCCATAACAAAGGATTGTCATATTTTTCTTTCCTCAGAAGCTAGGAGCTATAGAGGAACCATGTGGCCTCCAAACTAACTGCGTTCTGCACCCTCAAATGTTCACTAATTACAGCCAAAGGGTGAACTCCAATACACAGACCAATAAATTATGCAGAGCTATTTATTACAGTAGGGGAGAGGAGAGCAACAAGAGTGTATTACCACTCACTGAGGGGGAGGGTAAATTCCTTCTGAGAAGGAGTCAGCGACTTGAGTTAGATTATCAGATTTAACAACAGCTCTGAAGGGGGGTTGCTTGAAGATGTTGTTTGGATAATTATACAAATGTGCAATTTTGTCCAGTTTCCAGCCAAGACTTCTGAGAATAATCAATAAGATCTTGAACCTGGACGAGGGTGTGGAAGTGGACAGGAAAAAGAGAGTTCCCCCGCATCCACTGCATTCCCCTGTAATATCACAGCCAACTATTCATGATTGGTATTTTCTGGGGACAGCTCTTTAAAGAATAAAGAAATGCCATCTTTAGAAATGTCACGTGGCAATCGTTAAACACCAGTGAAGATCCAAACACCTAGATCAAAATAAAAATATGACGATGTCTCATCGGACTACACGAGTGCTGTGGTCTGATGTACACGAAATGGAAGCAAATTGATTAGCGGGTAAGTCTGTGTTGGACTTGGATTCTCATCTCTGATATTCCGGGTCACTCCTCTTTCTCACGGCTGTCAATTATGTTGCCAGTTACAAAGGTCAGCAGCAGCCGTTCTGGATGAGGGCCGCACACTGAGCAGCCTGCAGTTTGAAGGCAGGCGGTTAACGGTGTTCGATTGGTACGTTGCGCAGGTGTCAATGAACTCCTTCAAACGCTCTCGCCGGCTAAATAAGGGGCCTCTGCGATGTATATGTGGGCGAAGCCTCCGGAAGTTCCTTCAGAACACAACTTAAGTTAACTCCTGTAAAGACAACTAGGGCAAAGACACCCATGGAGCTGTGGTATAGCAGATATCTGAAACTTCTCGATTGAGCCGTTTGAACTGAAGCCGCTTACGTGGCAGTACACAGGGTGTTTGCCCTTGTGGGGTTTATGTCTCCCACCTTGAGGCCCATGTTGCGGACCTGCGTCGATGCGGTTCTCCTCTTTTGATCTGCGGAAGGAGTCGATCCAGTCCTGCTGGGCCATAGGCCGGAGCAACACAAGGCGGTGTCTAATACGCTCACGTGATGCGTGAAACGCCATCGCCGCCACCGCCGCACTATGGCTGTTTCTTTCCGCGCCGACGGAGGCAGACAGACACTACGCACAGAGAACATGCCTCTCGTCACCACGGCAACAAATGTTGTTTCCGCTCGCGTTAGGCGAGAAACAGATGACACGCTGCGATGCGTCAATCATCGCTTTCAGCCCGGAGGTTCTGTCTGATGAAGGAAAACAGGATCAAGCCTCTTCACGTTAATCCATATGGGCGTCTGTTGAATTTTCAAAAGGCCTCATTGTTATTCCCTGACATTTCCCCCAACCCCCCTCGGAGCCCGTGCTTATTTGAGTCATGCTGCTGAAATGAGGATTACGACCTCATGGAATTCGGGAGCCTTATCGGGTCCAGCCCATCTATTGGTCGAAAGGTCTTTTTGTAACATCAGTTTTTCTGGAAGAATAGGCATCATATCAGCATTATAATAAGGTTGCCGCCCGAAATTGCTATATGTTGAAAAACATTGAGCTTTTTAAATGAAATGAGAAATGGGATTGGGTTATGAAGGATGAATAATGAATGAGTTATCTGAGATCTCGTTTGTTACTTGATAACAGGACTGGAAAGTGTTCACTGTAGACAATTCTCAGCTCCATATCTATGCAGCTAGTTAACCCCCGTCAACCTGGGCATGTCTATCACTGTCAGGTATATCGAAACGGGAAGGAGGATTGGTAGCATAACAATGCCGTATAGAATAAGATCTCTGCAAATCGAATCCATATCTACCGATGCAATGGAATCTCACATCTCTAGAACACCGCCTGTGCGAATGTATGGATCGAAATCCAACGTGTGATGAATAAGGATTCGTCAGATCTTCTCAGAAGAGCTTCAGAAAGATACATAGAGGGGGAGGCATGATGAAACATCAAGAGGAACGGCGGTCCAGAACACTTAGGGACATTAAAAGGGAATGGAGATGGAGCGAGGACCAGGCGTAGACAGAGTCAAACCCACTTAGCCAGCCTTATCACTGGGATGACAGGACAACTTTCAGGGACAGAGAGAAAGAGAGAAAAAGATAGTTCCGGGGCACAAAGAGACCAGAAAATTGGGTGGAGAGTTTTGATCATCTACATTGTGAGTGGATATGACACTCCGGGAGAGAAGCTCACGAGGACCGTGGAAACTATTACCTGTCAAGGCCCACTTCTTCTGGTTGAATCATTTGGGAAGCTCTTCATCATACTGCACTGTCCCTGTGGGCTTTATGGGTCAATGTTTGCCACACAGAGGACATTAGTAGTCATGAAAATGGCAGAGTAGAAGGAAGCCAAAGTCAGCAGACATGATTTCCTGAGGTGGAAGTCGCTGGAAATATTCTTTAGCTTGCTCAGCGAGGATCTCAGTGAAGCCATGTACGTTTGGGTGGATTTGCGAATATAGATAAATAAATAGATAGATAGATCGATAAGGCCAATGAAACCCCATTATTCATACAATATTAGTCAATTTTGCAAACATCATCTACTTCAAATACCACCACTTAAAGTCTAGTTTCTAAGAAAAGATAAAAACCCAACATTCAGAAAAGATGTTGCCAAAAACTGTTCCTACTGTGTAGCCAGCAGATCCCAGAGGAGCAATATGTTTTTAAAGCCTACAGCATTTGATAATTCTAAATATGAATCACACCAAACCCTTCGGCATGCTAATGTATCCCATACACTATACCAGCCAGAGAAACCGTTCAGCCATTACACAGATTTTAGACTTAGTGAAGTAAGAAAAATAATTTACATTACATTTCTTCTCAGACATTTTAAATTAGGTACTGTTGAACTGAAGGACATGGTGTCTCCCGCAACAAATTCAGTTATGTTGCCCTCAGCTAATGGAGCTGACCTATACAGCCAAAGACATCTATTGTCTGCACATAATTTGCTCTATTGAGATTTGAACACAGAGCAAATGTGGAACCTTTGTCTGAAACAGCGATACTAAGTGCCACTATGCTGTGCGTGTGTTTCATGTGCGTGCAATAAAATATAAATATCTATCGTATTAATATGTAGTATAACCAGTCATAATATCATATAATAAAACTCATGTCTATTTATATAGGCCTATTTTCAAATCCAATTTGGATCAAGTATTTGTTTTAAATTACTAGACGGTCATGTAAGATAATACGCTTCCGTTCAGTTTTCCTATTCTTGTACTCAAAGAGATTAAACACTAGAGAAGCTCTTACGCTTCCACCATAAGGTATAGCCTGCGTAAGTGAGTAAGCCCACATAATATGTGCTTAAGGTGCAAGAAGTTCACAACAGGTTGTATGAAAAAAACGCTCATTACAGTAAATAGGCTAGACTAATGCCTCCACAGCCAGATTATTAGCTTATATAGGGTTGTAGGGTTGGACGAAACATATACCTCGCCTTATGTGTCAGAGCCTGGATCATACGCAGCATTAGCATTTATACGAAAGAGAATTTGGCTGAATATTTTTCTTAGCGCTTGTGAATATCTCTGTGCACATACCTAGGAGAACCTTCATGTTTATTTTGTCCCCATATTTTCCGGTCAGTCCTTCAGGTTTTTACCAAGAATTGCTCTATCTTTGCTTCCAAACTTTTTCTAAAAATGACATGGCCGGAGACTTTACAATAGTTCTGTTGGCGACCGCGTTTAACAACAACTGGATTGAGTACTATCTTATCCAGTTGACTTCCCTGATATCATCATATGACAGGAGGAGGTGAAGATACACCAGAAAGAGCTTTCGGGTTTTCTACAGCCCAAGTCATAGATATGAGGACCCAGCCATGTTGTGTAGAGGGGTCTTATCCGGCTGGTCATGTGACAGGGACACAAAGTTGAAAGAAGGCTTATCGATCATGTGGGATGTTCCCCTCTTGCATCTACATTTTTCCTCATCTTGTCAATGCCCAAGAACCACACTCCGAAGGGCAAATACAATTCGGGGCCAAGATGGGTAATAAATTGGAGATTTATTTTTTAATAAATATTAATAAAATAAAATAAAGAAATACAATTGTGTGTGTGTGTGTGTGTGTGTGTGTGTGTGTGTGTGTGTGTGTGTGTGTGTGTGTGTGTGTGTGTGTGTGTGCGTGTGCGTGTGTGAGTGAGTGAGTGTGTATTTGGGGGGGGGGGGGGGGTTTGTGGCCATTGGCATCAGAGATGTTAGCCCACAGAGGCTGGTCTCTGACAAATCTCTCGCTCTCGAATAAACCTTGAGAGGTAAACTAGCCGATGTTGAATGCAGGAATAGGCACTAGGAAGATAACCTGGATCAATAACATTGTCCTGACAGGAACATTCATACTGCAATACATTCTCTACAATGCAACACAACATTTTTAGTTGTTTTTTTGATTTTCACTCTATTTCACAAACACAGCTTCAATCATCAAAGAGTCATCCATCACCAAGCCCAATAAAGAAACAGAGAAACATTACAAAAAACACACGTAAAATAGATCCGCTTGGTTTGCACTCCCGCAACAATGCAGGCGTGTGTAGTGTTCTGCATGCTGAATAGGAGCTTGTTAAATTGGCTGCTTTGATCTCATGAACTCTATAATATGTTTTGAATAATATGACTCAGCATCACTGTCAACTGTCAGACCTACCTCACCTATTGTGACAAAAAGATGGTAATCAGCCTTCTAAGGTCCTTTGCTCATATACCTCTCCCCAACACTATTCCACAAAAGGTGTGTGTGCTAAATTGTAGTTGAGCATATTTAGAAATATGTACTACATGCTATTGACACTATAATAGATTGCATACACAGCCAAACAGGAAAGTCCTCCCTGTGTTGTTTGATAATGATAGATGTTTTTATTTTGATCAGATATTAATTCCGTAATGTACAGTAGCATTAGAATCATCTAAATAAACAAGAAGGATATATCTATAAGCCAAAATCAATTATCACAAGACAAACAACAAAATGCTATTAGTAATTAGTTTCTGAGCACTGCTTCCTAACTGTATTCTGCTTTTCCATTTTTAGCGGTGATCAAATAACCTGCAAAGACAGGCAGCTTTGTATGCTATATGTTTAGTCATGTTTAAACATGCACACATTCTTGTGTTAAACTTCATCCCCGGCATGAACAACATCAATATCTCACTTACATGCATGTCAATTCATTCACATTTCTTCTATTTGGATCATTAATACTTTACCCACATCGATGAAATCCAGATGAAAAAAATTCTTTCTGAGTTGATCTGGCATAACGCAAGGTTGTGACACGGCAAGAACAAACGTATTTAACACGGGGGGGAAACGGATTAGTCTCCCGGGGACAATGCAAATAACGAAACCATGAGGCAAGATTGGAGTCAGACTGGAAATGACACACTCATTACAACCCCCGAAACCTACAGTGATTGGTGGCCCCCCACATTTCACTGACATCAAAATTCCTCCAAGCAATAACTCAATAAGGCTTGAAATCTCTAGCCAGAAAAGAGTCTCTGAAGAGGCTCACCTTTAGATGAAGGCCTCCCTAGCTGAGAGCACGGTCGAAGATAAAATAAGCCTTATGGGCTGGGGGGTTGGGGGGTATTGCCTGGGTGTACCCATGAGATTATTGTCTTCCAGATGTCTGAAGTGGTAGTAGTCTTCTTTAAAGCACTCTTCTTTCTATTCTGTCTCAATCCAGTCTTCCAGGCGGTTCCATACGAAAGCTTGTCGTTAGAAAAGGTTCTTGGTGATTACACTCAGAGATGAGGTTATCAATCTATAGATTGTCCCAGAAAGAACAGCAGAAGTTACCATCAGTTCTCATTACTCGTTCTGTTCCTAAGCTCTACCCTGAACCCTCCTTAGAAATATGTTATTGATGTTGCTGTTCTTCCCATGGACGAATCGCTATGTAAAAACAATTGCCTGAAGTCATTGTGTACTGATTCTATTGCAATCCAATTTCACATTTATTATAAGGTACTGGTTTTCATTTTAGCATAGCACGCAAGAAAGAGGTCAGAAACAATAACCTATTGTTACTTCACAGATACGATTATTGACATTAGGATATGTGGGGGTATTTTTACTTTAACATTACAACTTTGCATGATGTTGAGGGAGGATTTCACATTAAACAGTATACCATGTTGTAGCTTGCAGCCTTTATAGCATAGCATGTTTTCAGCTGTGTCTTTAATCAATGACAGGAGGCTTTACTCTGCAGCAGCATAGTAAGGCTTGGTAAAATGATAGCAGTGGCAGCATACATATTCCAATATTCTTACAATATTTGTTTTGCGTTGTCATGTGTTCTCAGTTTTACTGAATTGAATCGGAGTTTGGGAAATGTACCCAGCGAGGCATTGTCAACACTCATACCTATGTCAGGCCAGATCTGTCTACGGAGCCAACTAAGCAAATAGCAAAATTAAATTGAATTTCCACATCTCGCTGACTAATACAATGGTTCCTTATTTCCCCTTTAAACACAAATATTTTGGCTGTTTTCCTTGGTTGAAGAATGTTCCTGTCTCCAAGCTGTACATTTATAATGCCCTTTATAAATTAAAAAATATCCCAACCTTATATTTGGTTAACACAGAAAAATAAATGTCTCCCTCTGGAACAGTCATTTGAGAAAGTTGGAGGTTTGCCTTGTGGTTCCTTTGAGGTTACAATTTACCATTTAACCACTTAAACATGAAATGGAAAAACACAGACTTAAAAAACAGAGCAGTCATATTAAACTATGAGGTCATCCATTCAGTTGTGTCCATATGCCTGCAATGAAAATAGTATTTCAGTTCTGCACAATTTACAAAACTATACCTTGTTACTATAACATTATTTTGTCATATGTTGCATGTATAACACATAATAATAGTAAAGGACTTTTCTTTTCATAAAAAAAATTGTATGTTGTGAACCCTAGGCTACTGATAGAAGACGTGGAATGAAAGCACAGTAAATCAATACTGACGTAAGATGCTTACTTTGGAATTTCAATTTCCCGTAGCCTAGAACAGTAATTCCACCACAGAGTGTCTCTAGAGTTTAGCCCTAGACTTTAAGGAGGAAAACTGCTTGAGTAGTTTAATAGTTAGAGTGACGCAAGTGTGCTATTTAAATCATTTTTCTCACTCACTGACACATTAGAAGCTATACTGTTATGTTCACTTGAGGCTTTTTGACTCATTTGTTAAATGTGCTGCTGATAGAGAAAATAAATAGGCCCAAATGCTCAAATATGAACCTCAATTCAGTTTTTAACAAGGAATCATTTGAATATTTGAGACATAACTACATCATACCCTGTAATGGTGGAAACTGCGGTAGAAGACACAGCAACAATGTGCAACAATTTGTTAAAGGAACAAGCAATCAAGACATCCTTAAATGCAGACAGATGCATCTGAAATTCTTCCGTTTTATAGTTTGCAGGACAGCAAAATAGTTAATTCAGCAAAGAGCTGCCTAGCTGTTATTCCTGATGCACCACGGTAATCTGAAGTCTTGTCAAGAAAAGAAAACCAAAGTGGTATCCTATTCAGCATAGCTCAGGACAAGAAAAGAAGATCATGTTATACGGACACAATATATGGCTTTGATTTTGTGTAATTGTCAACAGTTGCTCATCATCTCACGGAAAAGGCAATTCCACCAGAGAGATCTCAGTTCCAATTGGCTATGGACAGCCAATGTATTTTCGAGAACCCTGGGTTGCTAGGCTACACGCCGTTTCTTTATGTGAATCAACGTGGGCCGTGCTGAGATTTGTCCAAGCTTGACACGTGTCCTTGACACGTGTTTGGCATCATCACAACCACTATGCACTTCACAAATACTTGGGATGCACAAGAATGGTATATCTAATGAGAAAAGCTGAAGGAGCCGGGTGGAGGAGTCGAACACACAGTAAGCTTGGGGAGATTTTTGACGTCTGCCGAAGAGCACATATTGAATGCTCTTACATACACTTCTGATGAGAAATGTGCCAGGTTTTCTGGGGTTGTCAGAGTCACATGGTGTGGATAATCTCTTGTTGTCAGACTTCTTCTCGGGTGTTTTACTGTGAAGGGCCTGCAGTAGCAAACTGTAAAATCACTTCAGTAAATGCTTGGGAAAAGAAGCAAGCATGACGTTCCCCTACCAGCATTCTGCATTTCCTCATTCCTTCTATCCCTTATAGCTACTTATAATTTTCGTGACAAAAAGAAGAATTAATTTTCTGCTCAAGGTCATTTTATATACAAAAACACATGAACCATTTGTATCAATCTTTAGAATGGCCCACCGAGAGTGGAAGCGGTTAATACATTCGAAGGCATTGTGTATCCAGTTACTTATCAGCTGTGTAGGTACTAGTGTGTTGGTGTAGTGAGTGACTATGCGGGTGCATGATTGAACCTCATTATTTTTTGCCCCTATGTAAGCAGCATCTCAGGCATCCCTATGCAACTGTGAAGTCGACACTCTGAGGCCACCGCTTCACTGCGGCAAACCTTCATGACTGACTGATTCGTCAGTCATCATATCAGCCTACTGATATGTCTCTGATATTTGCTTGTTTTTTATTGAATGGACGCATGTCCAATCAAAACAGACATCCCAATACAGTGTAAAACACGGATGAGAGAGAGACAGAGAGACAGACGGACGGACGGACGGACAGACAGACAGACAGACAGTGTGGTAGCTTTGGGCTTTTTTTTTCGCAAATGGTCCAAAACACTTAATGATGTGGGACTGAAATACTTGCTGGCACATATGATAATCCTCGTGTAATGAGAATTCACTAGATGGCCTTGGCTTTGTTTATGCACCATCAGCTCTCCAATAGCTTAGCAGCCAAAACAACATCAAATAACAAAACATAAAGTAGGACGAAGCTACAGTACAGGCCAGGTGGAGGAGAGGAAATCATTGACCCCAATTAAAGTTCTGAACAAATGTGATCTTATAATTAATTATTTCTGGGAGGTTCTTCATAATTAAATGGAATTTAAGTGCTCTTTTTGTTAAATTTGTTTCTTCTGCACATTTATACAAGGGCAGCAAAAGGCTCCTTTTCCAAACTGATAATTATTAACTTTCCTCAGTAGGTCCTCAGGAATCTAAAGGGCCAGATATTTGTTTTATAAAGGAAATTACTCATACTTTACAACATAACTTTAAGCTCACCAATATCACAATATTTGTAATTATATTTTTAGTCAAGGAAAAACGTAAACACTGTATAGCAGGCTACAATCATATTCACAGCTATGGCCGAAACCTATAACATTTGATGTATACTGCACATGGGTTAAACTCAGCCAATTGGTTCTGAAGGTCTATAAATATCAAGAGATTAAGAGGAATTTACCTGCCCAATCTATTGTGATTAGAGTATCAGCTATTCATAATTTGACTGGATGTGAACAGGCACACGCATACACACACACACACACACACACACACACACACACACACACACACACACACACACACACACACACACACACACACACACACACACACACACACACACACACACACACACACACGGTATATCTACATATATATATATATATACATACACACACACATATATATATATATATATATATATATATATATATATATATATATATATATATATATATATATATATATATATATGTGTGTGTTTATATATATATACACATATGTATGACTATACGGAATTTAAATAAACATATATATATAATATATCGATATATATATTGAGATTCCAATTCCTATTCTATTTTCAAGGACTGTGTAAAAACCAAAACAAAGAGCACGTGGTAGCTTTCGGCTTGCCGTAGATTCTTCCGCCATAGTGTTGACAGGTCATGTTGCTAACAGCTGGCTACCCTAGTAACCCATTCACCAGAATATATGAGAGAAATACACCTTACACGTCTACGCGGACATCATTGAAAACTATCACATGAAAAGTAAGTGCAAAGATAGACAACGAAGTACATTTTTACCCTTAGTGCGTTTTGTCTAAGAACTTAAATCATGCTAGCACATGATTAATGAGTTAGCCTTGGATGATTAGGATGCACAAGGAAGTTGTTGAAAACTTCATTGTGCAAAGGTAGTTTCACGCAAAAAAAAACGTTTTAAGATCAGCGTGAGTGCATCATTTAACTCGCTAATTTAACTTGTAAACAGAAGTCAAAGTGCATCTTATAATGAATTGTCTGTTGTCGGTGCAGTTAGCACAACCCTCCTTACAGAGTATGTGGTTAGCGATACTGTCAGCTGGCGATGTGTCCCATCAGGTCTGATCTGCACATTCAACTTTAAATAGAGTGGACACATATTCCCTGCAAAGTTATTCTGGACAGCAATGCGTGTATTTATTTGAACCTAGTCGATAGCTAACATGTGGTGGCTAATCCCCTTCTTTGTCTTTCTCCTCTTTCTGTTTGAAGCGCAGAAAGCTGAGGAGAGACTCTTATCTTTCCTCCCACTTTGTTAATATCGCAAAGGTTTGGTCACATAAAATGGTTACGATAGAGCTAAGTGAGAGAGCTTCTGCATGTTTGATGTTTTAACGGATTACATCTTTGGCTGACTAATATTGCTATTTATGTTGTTATACCTAAGTTGTATTCAAACATTATGTTACGTTACTGACAGTATTTTAAAGTGGATGTTTTTTTAATGTAATTATAGTTTCTAAAAAGCGATAGCTTCTTAGTTACGTCTAACTTTTATCTATGCTAAAAAGTGCATCCTTCATTGGTCAATTCAATATCCACTATATTTACTATGATGCTGCTCCAGATGCAGCCAAATATTACAATAATCAAAACCCTAGGCATAGGGAATATTTTGCCTTTCTTTTCATACTATCAATTTATATCCCGCCTGTGTCATTTTCTATTTCCAAGTGTGTTGCTGATCAGTTTTATTCTGTTAAAGGCACCCAGTGCAACTTTATGTAAACATTCAATGAAAAATAAACATTCAATTTCAATAACTCCATACCATTACATATCGACATTCAAGGAGCAAAGATGAGACGTCGCTGTGTGGTGAGAACTGATAGAAAATTGTAAACAACAACAATCGCCGGTGGGGAGAAGCCATTTTTCCATTGACTGGAAGCCTGCTTTATTTATTGTAGGTTACAAAAAATAAAGAAAAAGGCGGTATTGTTGTTGTTATCGATTTTCTATCAGTTCTCACCACACAACGACGTCTCATCTTTGCTGCTTGAATGTCGGTATGTAATGGTATGGAGTTATTGAAACTTACTACGTGTAAAAAAGACTAGAAATTGAATGTTTATTTTTAAGCCTCGAAAGTTGCACTGGGTGCCTTTAACTATAACATCAACATATAGCCAAGAGCTAGCTCAGTCTTACTTGGTGTCAATTCCATGCTTAAAACAAGAAGAAATAAATAGTTCAGAGTGTTCTTGGCCTACACTAAATTGTTGATGAAAGTCAATGAAAGTCCCTTTATTTATCTCAAGTGAAGGACAGCGATAACCCATGACAGCGGTCTGCAAATAATAGGGCATATCATTGTGGCAGAGCTCTAAATGTCCGAAACATGAGCTTTTGATGAGGATGCCGACGAGTTTACGACGCATTGGAAATGCAGAGGATCATTACCTCCAGCAGACTGCAGGGACAGTCGTTTGCAGTAAGGCTATTATTTTTTCCACTGAGAGATTTTAGGGATTATTGAGTCGTTAATGCTAACCTATTGCTTGTGATATATGGGCTGCCAAAGAGGTCGTGAGAACTAAGTCCAATAATGAGCTAAAACGTGTCTCCACTGGTATTATCCTGAATTTGGACTGCCTGTTTTGCGAACTGCAGCAGCACTGATAGGCAAGGTTAATCCTCCCATTGATTAAAAACCTAACCGTTTTTATTCTGGCTGCACTAATGGTGTCAGAAATGCTAATCATAATCCAGGAATGGGACAATTAGGTAGTTTGAGTTCATGTTCATGTTCTGCAAATTTAATGAAGCGGACCTGATGTTGATACTGGGAGTAGTATTATTGACATCAATGAGAAACTTGTCCGTCACAGCATTACCAGCATCAGAGCTATATATGTCCTGTTATAACCTTGAGTAGGTCAGTCTTGTCAGGATAGTGCAGGACTATACCTTGTCAGCGTCACGTTGGATCCACCCATGAATCCAATGTGGAGGTGTATGTAACTGAGCTGCGTGTTTTGTATAGGGGCAACCGTCTTACAGCACAGAGCCAACTTTGCCCTCTAGGTTTTTTGGAATGCTGTGCTGATGATACTGCCGTGCTGATTAGCATTATTACATTCAAATGACATCTTTATTTTTAAGATATAATACAAAATATACAACATATTATTCTTAGCTATATCCATCTTTATCAATTATTTTTTTAGACAGAATTCAGTTGGATAAGCTCCAATGGGTCCTAATATTTCAGTTACGATTCATGTGAAAGTTTATATTTTAAATTAGTATTTATTTATTCTTGAGGCTTCTTTCTCCAAACACTAGGTGAACACTGCCCCCATCCCTTAACGGTGGATCTAGCTTAGCCAAAGATTAAGGCTGATGCAGCTAATCAGTACTGTTGTCTTCCCCTGCCCAAGACAAAATATTTCCAGAAGGCCTATCCATCCCGACCACAGTTCAGACCGAGTAAGGAACACTTAATGGTAATAATTGACTAACCTTTTTGGATTTGGGCGACAAAGGCAAGAGCCAAAAGGACACGTGTGCGAATCACAGGTGCTCCACAAAAACTGAAATTAAATGTTTATATTTAGGTATAGAACCTCTACTCGGGGCAACATCTAGCAAGGAAAGAATGCAGTGTTTTTTTTGCTTGCAAGAAAAATAACAAGCTCCATAATTGCTCTGCAGCTCTGTACTACTTCCATAACAGAGTATGTGAGGTGGAAAGAGGGTGGCTAGTGTGTAGGCTTATTACTCTGTATGAAAGGTAGCTAAGCTTTAATTATTGCGTTAAAAAAGGCAGGTACCCACCAGACTTTGATTGCTTGTCTAGCTATACGAATCATACTCTCGGTCCTCATGCTTTAGCCCCCATATTGAAGAGGGGGATGTGGGTTTGGAGCTGCAACTCCCATCACTCCTTTGTCTTTGGTTTAAAAAACTGACTGTTGAGTGCTGGTCGGACCCAACATATTTTTTGTATCATGTAAGTTATTCAATTTAATAATGTGAAAGCTTTTATATTACTTTAACTATAACATTTCTCTCTCACTTTTTGCTGAAGCTACAGAAGTTTACCAAGGTTCTTCGACAACCTAGTACCCAGTCCACGGCCCCCTGTCGGCTTGCCGCTCAACTTGCAAAACACACCAAATCAGAATATAACATGAGTCTTCCCTGAAAGCTGGCCAATATCTGAAAAGAAGCAATGCCGAGTGACCAGATTTGGCCTTGTTTGACCTGTTGCAGAAAGAAAGGGCTTTCTTTGTCACAGACACTTTATGCTTTTTTTCTCTGAAATATAGCAAAGTCGGAAAGTATTATATAAAGCCATTAAATGGTCTTTGTCTACGCTTATAAAAGCAGATGACAAAGTTAAAGGGTAGCTTTAACCTGGACTGATCTTTCCAGCTGATGATGGAATTCAGGTTAAAATAAGTAATTGTTAAGTGGTTAATAGGCTCCCAATATGCCACCTCGTGCGGGGGCAGCTGAATAAGCATTCAGAATGGATTATTATCCATTATTATACTGGACTAATAGCTGTGAGCTATCTGCAATGGATTGCATATGACATTTGATCCTTATTGCCAATGCTGTCTGGATGGGTTTTGTATAAACAATTTGGTTGTTTATTTTTTAGTTTACTTTTGGTTTTTGCTTCAGAAAAATGTAGCCAAAGCTATTTCAGTTTTCTTCAGATCTGTCTGTCATTCAATACTTATAGCTTGGCAGATAGCGTTTTAAAAAACCTTTTGTGTGCTGGAAAAATAGTTTTGCACACATGGAATGAAGACGATTACATTTCTTATGATAGGATGCTTCATATACCCTCAAAGGAATAGGGAAAACAGACAAAAAGGCCGTTCAGTGAGCTGCATCATCGAGGCAATCGATAAATAGGTTATAGGCCTATCTTTCCAGGGAGTCGCCATTAAATGAGCAGACAAATGTCTTCTTTCTGCAAAGGTTTACAGAAATCGTATCAATATATATGGGAATCACTGATTTTTCTTCTTTAGATAGCCTGGATCGATACTATTTGCCTTCCGGAATAACATTTTAGGGGACTATTTTAAGGCTAGTTATTTAATCTCCATTCAAATGCTGATCTTCATTCTTTTATAAATTAAAGTAATTGTGTCAGTCTGCTGGGTCTAATTATATTTATTGTGATCCCTTATGATCATGCCCTGTGATTTGCTGACTGATTGTTAATAATTTCTTAATCTTACAAAACTGATTTAACCAGAGCCAATAAAGGCTAATCCCCAACTTATTGTTATGAATAAAAAAATAATGTTTCCTTCATCGTATACATTTGTGTCCTTGATTCAACAGATATGCAAAATAAATGACATTGGACATCTGTTATAGGTCAAGATTATATGATGTCGTTTGTAGACCATTTTTTTATTGCAGAGTAAGAAGTGGCAATGGCAAAATTACCAAGCTCGGTAAACTGCTATGAAATCAATCAAAATTGTGTTCAATTGCAAGTGCTTCATGCATGGTTTGACAGCTAGTTGGTTGACGATGCTGTGGCATTTCATTAGTTCATATCTCTTATTAAATGTCATTAGTAATCCTGATCACTTTAAATTCGACCTCAATGTCAACATTTTTGCAAGTAACGATTTAGTTATGGTTTAATCATCGAGTTGTAAATATTCATGGCTACTTTTCACAGTTCAGTGTTTGAGCCAACATCTGCTCCAATTGTTTAGTTGTTTTACTTGTTTACCACAAGTAAATCTATCAAAGTATCAGCCTCTATCTCTGGCGGCACAGAACAGCAATGCATTATAAAAATATAGACAAAATATGGTCTGGTTACCCAAGGATAAATAAACCAGGCTCACCTGCACTTCAAGCAGCATCTGGGACATATACTATTGACTGTTTGGTAGGGTCCTCCTTAGTCATATTGACCTTGCCTTAAACAGCACCAGGTTCGAAATAATACTTGAAACCATGTACATATGACATTGTTTTTCAGGACATTGTTGTCCTTGATAGTATTACGTTTATTTTAGGCTATAGACCCGCCATGATCCATCTACCTCTTTGTGGATTCTCTATTAATGAACAATTTCTGGGAAACGGCAGCAGAGGGCAATGCAAAATGTCCATCTCAAAATCAGTATTTCAAACCAGTATCCTATATCGGCATTCTGGTGTGTGCGGCATGGCTGCTAGGGCTTTCAACCGGAGAGCACTTTAGGTCTGGACTGAATTGTACGACAATCTGGGATGAAGTCAGAAAAAGATGTGGAATCGGGGCCAAATGATTTGCATAACCCAATAAATCAAAAATATTTCTCTTTGGCTAAACAACCTCCCCTACTGAAGTTGATAAGTGAGCTAAGAGCTTCTGCAGCCTGCCCTGTTCCAGTTGAGGCTCAGCGGATACCTCTGTGCAGCACTGCCACACCCAAACATGCTGGAGGCTCTCACTTAACTCACTTCAGCGTGAGACATTTCTCATGCTTATGTGGAGTGGTGTTATGTTTTTCTTTTTTTATCCCTCATTCTGATTTCTATAATTGGTCGAACTGATTGTAAGTTGTTTTTATGGTGTAGATTGAAATCGATTCTCAATATTGATTGTCAACACGGACATGCATTATTTATTGCGCTATATGTTGGATGTGCCTATGTGACTGTGCCTTTTTTTTATTAATTTTTTTAAATAGAAGATGATTCAATTCATGGCAATACACTCGTCCTAATTGCCTACACTATGTCTAGTTCTGCAGTTGCATCAAAGTGCATAGGCCCAACAGTCCATTGGGTCCCAGCACTTTAACCTACACCAAATCAGATATTTCTGGAAAGATGGACCTAGACATGTCAGACGTGATTTATGGAAGGTTGAAGATGGGTTGCTGAGACATTGGCGATCATTCTTCAACATGAGAACCATCGCTATTCGCGGCTCACGCACAAAGCTGCCAAGACATCTGGATTAATGTGCGAAAAAAAAACGCGATTTTAAGTTGTTCTCCTTCCTAAGAGCGCACGTTGAAGCCAGGGTCGGGTGGACTGACACAAACATCATATGTCTCTCATTTACTGCGGGCAGTGGACACATCCCGTCTGTTCTGGCGTGAGGGCCAGGAACTCCCTGCACGGGCCTTCTTCCCAAAAGAGAGGACCAGCTGCTCCTGAAGGAGGAAGGCAGAAGGATGGAAATCCCAAGGCAAGAAGGGATTCAAGGCGTATATAGTCCTTTCTGTAGTCACTGTGAAATGTTTAATTTCTGTGCGCAAAATAAGTCTGAAACGGTTGAACGCTGCTTAACACAAATGGAAATGGTATTCAAACGGTTGATGGCCTTATTAACCGGGTGCTTTTGAGTGCAATAACTGCATTGTTGGAAGGCATGTTTAATTATTTTTGGGTGGGCATAAGGATCACTGAGCATCAGAAAGGGCAATGCTCTTTCGGATCGCTCTCCGAGTCTCCGGTGTTATTAGTGAACCCGTGGCGGCCCTGCAGGATCAGGTGCATTGATTTAGAGGAGAGTGCCTCGTCGGCTGGCCTCAGAGGCGTTGCATTAGTCTGCTGCATCCAAACCGAGGAGAAACACAATAGCCCTACAAGTGTAACGTTTCATTGCTACATGAAAGAGGAAAGTGTATTGATTATAAAACGCTTGCCTTTCCATATTTTCAACAACGGGGACAACCGAGAAGCAGTACTAATTCGAGGTGTATAGCACCGGTCCGTGCTGTCGAATTGTGTTTTTGTAAGAAGGTAGTGAAGAATGTAGAATTGTTAAAGATTACACAGGTGGTTGGAGGGTATTTTCGAGACCATATTTCTGTATTCTTCGTTGGCATGTCAGGGAAGAGAAGTGGGACTGCAGACTCCTGTTACTGCGGTAATGACACACTGCTGGTGTGTCGCTGGTATTCAGTCTGTGGCCTGCTGTGAATGATGCTGGCGTGGTATAGCTGGGCTCTAATTGACAGCTGTTGGGAGGCAAAATGAGGAGTGACACAGACAATTAAAGAGCTGGGTTCCTCCGCCCTGACCTTCTGATAATTGTACTCCTTTCCTGAGCTGGCATGTTGGGGACCGACACTCTTCCTTAACTAGTAAAGAGACGAGTTGAGGGAGCTTGGCTCGAACTTTTATTCTTTTAGAGATCACTTCGTTCTACTGTCAATGTTTCCTTTGCCACTCTAAACCACACTGACGGAGAGGCGTTTGTATTTAGAATCTAAAAACAGCCAGGCATGCTTGTTTTGACCCCAGCTGGTGGACTGGATGACCTTTTGATTCAACGATTTCAAGAAGAAGAACAAAATATCCCGTTATAGCCTCGCTGTTTTCCAAAAGCAGGGTTCAAAGATAATTTAGAGACAATTTGAGAATATGAAAGCATAATTGTTAAAAACCACCTTGATTCTGAAGTAATTATGTGCTCTCATTGGGGTTAGGGTCACTTTCCAAGCCTGGCATCGCCAATCTTGACTTCAACATAATGAGTAACGCAATGCATGGTATGCCTTGCCTCGCGTTTCCCCCTGTGGTGAGTAACTATAACAGTCAATAATGGAGATGAAGGATAAGCCTGCAAAATATTAATGTGATCCCTGACTTGCAGATATTGCAAAATAAGCGTGCATATTTGTATTTATGATGATCAAAACCAGATAGCTCTTCTCCTCTCCCACGCCCATTGGGCTGACTGCATCAGGGTGTTCGAGAGGAAAACAAAACTGTTTTAATTCTTCATTCTCCAAATCTTCACTGTCGCGGCCACAGCAATTCATGCACTTCTCACACTCATTTTTGCAATAGGTGGCTCTGTGTCTTTGTCTGATTGTAAGTGCTCAATTTTGTCCCCTGCCTTATTTTGCAGCCAGACTTTGTTGTTTCTATGGGGATGTCTGATGTCTTTTTCTGCTTTTAGGGCAACAAGTTCCCATTTTGATTCTCTATCCTTGGAAGTCATCATAGGCTTTGTATTGATTTTAGAATTGTCTATATATTTTAGTACTTGGAGAAATTGCGGTGGTAGAGAATTTCTTTTTGAATGTACTTTCAATGCAACAAATTACATAAAAGTCCTTTAGTATCTGGATCAGGATTAGGATCTGTAGACTATAAGGCATTTCAAAGACCTTATTTTTTGGATTGGATATGTTTTTAATAAATCTGTCTGTATCAGTGTCCAGGCCTTGACACCAGCCTTGCAGATCAAATATCAATGATGCGGGGGTCCTATTTAAGGGCTTTCATTTCAGTCATCTGATGCCAACTTGGATGACAGCGTTGGCAAACGTGATCTCCAACCAAAATAACAGAAAAGGTTTGTCAATATGAACAATGGAGACCCGCATGACCCCCATCGCCTGGCCGAAGAAACATCAAAACTATTTAATGCCGAAACTATCTTAAAATGTTGCATTTTCCACTGAGAATATAACGAATGTCAACCATTTATTTTGACTGACAAAGCCTTGATAACATTTCCTATTTCTTTCTATGTGTAGTTTAGGGTCATATTGACAAAGTACCTATTCTGTTGTTTTAGGTTGGAGATCAGTCTTGAAACTAAACATGTGATGTGTGGCATTGTGAGATTAGTTGACAAAGCTTGGTTTAGCTGGTCAATTGTGGTAGGACTCCATTCTCGTGACTTCAATTGAGGTGAACACAACTGATGCATAAATGTGCACTGCTGTACAGCATAAAATAGTTTCATCAAAGTACACAAGATGTAGACCCTCTTGATATGTGGCTTGACATTCACATTTTAGTAAAAAAAGAGGATGGAAGCAATTTCCTCCAGGTTCTTGAAAAAGTGTTTGTTATTGAATTGCTGTCCAGGGCTACCCTTATCGAAATGGGGGCAAAAATTCTCACAATGAAAATTTCATTATTTACGTCCTGCACACAGGGAATGATGGAATATATCCGAACCATTTTTAAAACGCTTGACTCAATTTGCTTTCCTGGTTGGTTTGCAATGTTTTTATTGAAGTTTTCTGTATAGCATTGTAGTGCAGCTCTTCAGAGCTAAAACCTGCCCTGAACCCCCAGTTGCTGTGGGCAAGCCCTGGGTCCCAGATGAATCACAAAGCCCAGAGGTGAGAAAGAAAGGGCTAGGAGTTGGAACTTTGATTGTTTGGTGATGACACCGGAAGTCTAATTCAGGTAATTCTTCAAATGTGGCATTGGTTATTTGATCGTTTTTTTTCTCTGCCGACTTTTGAATTGAAATTGTAAGCATGTATTTTGTCTTGAACCTTTACTGGTGAAAGCTTAGGGTTATTGCAAAAAAATAATTTTATTGAATATCATCTTGCTATTTCCTGCGTTGCATCAATCTTACAGACACATTTCAAATTGCTCTGAAACAAGGAAAAAACTGAGCAAAGCATAAGCACAAAAAAAGCTGCCTATTCGAGTTACGCCTTCAGTGTGTCTTGGACAGCCACCTAGTTTGATTTGGAATTGTAAGTCCTATGAAAACCATTTCATAGCAGACAATACTGCTAAAGCGTCTGTAGTACTACATGGTACACTACAAATGGTTGGTGCTGGCTGATGATGGGTGGCAGTTATTAGTCCAATAACTGTGTTAACAGTGGAGGATATTTCAGTTGGACTTTGAGAGCCATCCTTAGAAAAACATGGGTGTTTCACTGTTTACAGAATTATGCTTCTAAAGTTGCCAGACTTATTCAACAGAACAAACAAGTCAAAATGCCTAAAGTTTAGAAGTCTATTTTGGGCTGTTTAAAAAAAAACTCCTCAGTATCAGGGCTTCCTCAGCTTGTACCTTCTAGACTTTTATTTTTCTTCCACCATGTTCTTGAAGGAATTAGTATACAGTTCACCCAAAGCAGAACAAATCAGTGCAAACAAACCTCAGCGGGAGGTCCTGTACTGTGCTTGCCCCTTTCATGGAGAATTACCTCAGAAGCTCAGGGACAGTCCCTGAAGGAAAGCACGGATGGGCGTGTGTTGCAAGGCCCACCACCGCGTTCATGTTCAATGCCGTTTGGCCAGACTTTTATTCACCGTGACCCCAGAATCTGGGCATCCGTCGGCTTGGCTGACCTCCCGGTAGCAGCTAATAGTGGCAAAGACATCGGTCAAAGACATGGAGTCCTCACACACAACTGACAGGCTCTCTGCTAAGCCAGCAGGCAGAGTGAAAGCATGAACTGTCAAACGTCCCCCACTTAAAACTTTCATTGTATTTGTTATATCTCCCCCCGCCCTTTTTTCCCTGTCTGTGGCTCATGGATTATCGCAAACCCATCTGAGACTGATCATTTTAATACCCTTTCCAGGGCTTCCAGCCAACCTGCAGTAAAGGGCAATTATCTGAACTCGCTTGGATTCTCAATGCAGTTGTGCAGTGATTTATGTGGCTTTATGTAACAAAACGGGTCTCAGAGTCCCAGATATGTCGTTACCTTTCAGAGAGTGCACTTAGGGGTTTGTACGTAAACTTTGGTCACACTGCTTGTAGATTTGTCTAACAAACGGCAACAGCATCACAGGTGAAATCCGTTTTTCCGGAGCCTCCAGTCTGTGTCCCGAGAAGAACCCATTTGTCACTGTCTTAATGGCTCTGAGTATCTGTTCTTCCTGCCGCCGTGGTT
Organism: Gadus chalcogrammus; assembly: GCF_026213295.1. NCBI lineage: Eukaryota > Metazoa > Chordata > Actinopteri > Gadiformes > Gadidae > Gadus > Gadus chalcogrammus. The sequence continues at coordinate 13,798,526 of NC_079421.1, read as the reverse complement.
ACTAAATATAAGTGGTCATGGGCCTGCTGAAGTCGACCGCAGTGTACACACACACACACACACACACACACACACACACACACACACACACACACACACACACACACACACCACTATTTAGTAAGCCGGTACCCATGTAGATGCTGTTTAGGATTTGAACATTTAGTTTCAATTTTCCCCATGCCAGTGTTCAATTCTTTGGCTTTCTGACGATACTGCCTTTTCTGTTTGATTATTGTTCGAGAGGCAATGTTTTATTAAAGAGTATGGGAAAGCAGACACCCTTCTGGGAGCCACGTCTTGAGATCGCTCCCATTTAAAGATATCCCTCGCAATAGATGATTTATAATATAATGCCTCCATTCGGGCCGTTTCTCCGTGTCTGTGTTTAAATTGGTGCTCCTGGGTGAGATTCAGCTCCCGTCTTCCATCCGGGCTTTCTTTTGGATCGTACAATCCTACTACACGTTATTAATTTCAGTGTAACCATAGATAAATTGGATTTTTTTTTCTCTCCAGAGAATCTGACATTTTCCTTTTTATAATGAAAGTGTTCCTAATTCTTGCAGTGGACTGGAAAATGAGGGCCTTTCTTCATTTACCTTTGATTGTATCTGTATGCAACTTTACCCCAGCGAAGTAGGCCTATTAAAGACAAAAGTGGCCTAATACCTTCTCTGCTTTAAAGATCTGGTGTGGCCGCCATTGCTTATATTCTGGTTTCCATTTCTTCTCAACCTGTCAAATTTGTATGTCTCTGTATGTATGTATGGATGTAAATGTGTTTTTTTTTTAAATTTATTTATGCAGGATATGGGATTCAGGGCAGGATATTTCTGCACATGTATTTATTTTAATTATTTACACTTTTACAAAAAAGTAAAATGGAACATTATAGATAGAATTGATTAATATTTTTTCTTGTGTGTGTGTGTGTACCTCATCCACTACAACCATATAGTCACATTAGTCTGGTTTATAGCATGTTTGCAAGTACGTTGTGAAAGAGATCACTGTTAGGGAATTCTGTAGTTTTCCTTAGGCATAACCCCCACCAGTGTAGCTTCCTGAAGGCATTACTCAACAGAGCAAGCCGTCCTCCAGAAAAGGAAAACCTGAGCATAGTGATTAGTAGCTTGCTGCAGGACTCTCTCCTTAGCAATTGCTGAGCGCCTTTCCCTCAGTGGGGCCCACACCATTCAGGACCCCACAGACACCTGTTTTGAGGGCTCAATTCTAAGCCCTCCATCACACCACTGCATGACTGGCATTACTGCCAAAATACCCTCACAGGAACACTGCTTTACTGTTTTTTGTTATAAGACTAGTACAACTTAATCGTTTAGACTATGTGAGCACACAATGCTCGTCATTTCATTGATGAGTCACTGTCTTTAAAAATAAGTCAGTCTGATGACTCTTGCTTATCATACGTTGCCATTTCTCTACAGTCTGCTTGTATATCTCCCATAGTCTTTTTAATTTGTTGTTTTACATGTATTTCATCGGTTTTGACGTATTTGGTTCCCTTTTCATCAAGCTAAAGGTAGGGTAAACAAGCAGAGCGAACCAGACAGTGTGGCTGTCTGGCTGTTATTAAATATGTCCCTGGGATAATTTATTGAGCGGGTCCAGCGTGTCTGGAACAATATGTACCCCCCCCCCAGCAAAACTAGTTTACATTCCATTCCTTTGTGTTCCTAAGGGTCCACTGTTGACTAAATAGGATGCATATCCATTGTAGGTTTACCACAATGTGTAAAGGAGCCTGCTTTTCCTCCTCCCAATTGTCATTGTTAGACCTGTATTGTGTGGCCTAGATTTGATGAGAAGCCGCTCTGGATGCGTCGTGTGTTTGATGCCTCATCCCAGCTTGACAGTCTGACAAGTCAAGCTCTAATCAAAGGCTTTGTTGCCATCTGTGGTGCATCTATATGTCACTCCAGCAAATAGTTGAAAAATAATAGGCCTATGTCCAGCTCATCTTGAATGGTTCCTTAAACTAGCTTTTGCAAAGAGTTATGCAGAGTCAAACTAAGAAAGTTGAACAATCACAAACAGTTGGTGTACCATATCAGATTGTATTCGGTGATATGGATGCATACGAACAAATATTTGTACCTACAACGCCCCAGATGTTTATTTACCCAGTGTCAGCCAGTTATTGTAAGGGGAACAATGCAATGCGTGATTGGTTCATGAATGTCAGGGAAATCCATAAGCTAAGCCTATAAAGCTTTCCAATTACAGCTTCCCAAAAGTGTGACCCGAAAGCTAGCCTTTGAAACTCCATATCCCCCTCTGGGGCCCCTGAGCGCGGGGTTCTGTCCGGGTTGGCTGGGCCCGGGCAGTCACCTTTCATTTATTGTCTGGTGTACTTATAGACTGACAATGTGGAAAGACCAGGTGGTGTAATCTGTTGCTGTGGTTTCTTTTTTTTATATTGGCTGGCGGACTGGTGGTAGCACAGAGGTGGAAGGGGCACATGCCTTGCATGTGTGACAGCTACAGATGGCTATTTTCACCCTGGCACTCTTGTACCTAGGTCTGCTGATGAACGGCTGCCTTGCAAAGCCAATTTATTTGCTTTCATGCGCAGCAGTGCCACAGCTTTTAATCAATAGATCTTATATAATACTTCAGAGTAAATTACATGGCCTTCGGAGTGATTAATGATAATAAATATGACTAATTGATTTTATAAAGATAAGTAATGATATACATAATGAGAAGAAATAATTCCCCCCTTTTTCGATTTTGTGTTTTCTGCCTTATGAAGATTGTTCTTAAGCAAAGTCAAAATGCGCTCGGTTCCATTACGCCATTAACCAATCTCATATATTCCAGAGATAATATTAGCTGAACAATGTGTAGCAAGAAAGCACGCTTTTTCCTGAATAACATGAAGGTGCCATAGTGTGCTTTCAATTACTACCATCATGGGGCTTTTCGCAGCATTTATTTCACTCCATTTAAAAATCCCTGTACTCTATACCCCATTCTCTCTAGTATGTCCTCTTCAAACTTCCTCGGGGAATACAATTATAAAACATATTTTTAATTTAAGGCACCACTGGAGATTTCTTCTTTCTTCCTTTTACACAATTTTTTAATTTGATTTTTGATCATGCTCTCCTTAATGGATATTCTCCTTCCCTTATAGTTCAGAATTGTAAATGGTCGCTTTTATCTTTTAATCTACTTTTGCTTTAAAAACAGCTGATAACTTTGGCTTCCCTTTTTAGCATTGACTTTTTCATATTGATGGGATAATGCTTTAATTCTTGATTTCAGTTCTCAGCAAGTATCCTGGGTGTTAATCACACCTGTCGAGACAGAAAAGCCCTTAATGTGTTCCTACTCTCTCTCCATCAACTCCCATCGCCACCGACCTAACCCATCACTTCCATATATCCTGGACCGTATCCAGTATCCTTTGCAGACTTGTCACCGACGGCCATTTTGTGGTCTAACGTCTGAGGCAGAGTCACTTTCTCCTTCTAACGCTTGCAGCAAGACTGGCCAGGGAGGGGAACAGGGGAGGTGTTTATCCGGGGAGGCAGGCCTTCGGTCCATCATTATGCCAATAGAGACAGCACAGAGCTCTACGAAGCAACACAGTCCGATAAGGCCAGGAGGCAGCAGGGCTGCAGCCAGACCCCACTTGCTACGAAGGATTGGGGTGTGTGGGGGGGGGGGGGGGGGGGGGGGAAGAGGGTATGAGACAGTTTGCTCCAGTTAAATGCCCAACTTTGTGACGCTGAGATAGTGGTTTGCATCCCAATCGGTTCAGCGCTTCCAAGTATATCTTTTTGATAAACTGTTCATTTGCAGGAAAAGAAAAAAGCACAGATTTTGTTATTTCTAAAACCCTTTTTGCTAAGTATTTGGGATGATTTGATATGAGTATTTATTTTTATTTATATATATATATATATATATTAGTGCTGTCAGTTAAACGCGTTATTAACAGCGTTAACGCAAACCAATTTTAACGGCGTTAATCTATTTATCGCGCGATTAACAGATTTTATTTTTTTTCTTTGGCTCAAAACAAAGAAGCAGTAGCCTGACTGCTATGTTCAAGGCAGTATGTTTGTATGTTCATCGTTTAATTGCACTATAGGCTTTTTTTTTGTATTGTCCTGTTTTGATCAGTATACCAATGTTGTTATCAATAAAAAAACATTTGCACAAGGCAAGCCGATGCACTTATCCATGTTGATAAAAATTAATGGGACTAAGAAATCAAGGGATAGTTGGCATAGAATTTTTTTTGCGATTAATCACGATTAATCGCGAGTTAACTATGACATTAATGCGATTAATCGCGATTAAATATTAAAAATAATAATACAAAAAAAAAAAATGCGGCAGCATGAAGTTATATCATCATTAGCATGGCACCACCAAAAAAACTTAAAAGGGATGAAGGACAAAAAGGTATTTCAAGGTTCTTCCTAAACACGGTGCCAAATGAGAGTACATTTATTCTCCGGCAGAAGAACTATACCACGAACCGATAGCGTAAATGCGACGTCTGATTGGTTGAGCCCGCCGTTACCATGGACATTTTTACCGCCCCCCGCAAAACACTAGCCTCGTTCTTTATATGTCCATAACTTAACCAACTTGTGATGGCTAAGCAAGTGTTTTATATGGAAATAACCAACAAATACTCTGGCATCCCGTAAAAAATGTATAACAAATCACACTATCAGCTCTTACCACCGGGCCTAAAAAAAATTCTAGGGGAAACACTGAAACTGCTATGACGCCCGATCATTTTGTGAAAGTTTGCATATCACTCCGCGCCTGGAAGTAGAAACAGTTATAAGTAAAACATATGTTTTACTTGCGTGTAAATGTTGTTACTCCGGGAGTGAGCAAGGCGATGGAGAGACTAACGAAAGCTTAGCCACACGGCGAGTGAACTGCTCCATAGGATAAATTGCCGGCGAACCGCTCTATCGGAGCCTTCTCTCGGAGGGACGCTAAAGTGTGTTGCATAGCGGCAGCCAGGAGGGACTACTGTTTTGTATTCTTTAATTAAACGGCTATTTTGACTTTCTTGGTTTCTTTTTAAATGTAGTGTGTCTATGACTTTCGTTTCGCCATAATAGTAACCGTTGTATAAAAGCAATAGATCACTTCATCAGTGGCATGTGCTCATTATACCACTGTGAAGGGGGTCGCCGGCCCTCCGCTGCACCATTATTCCAGGCATACAGCGATAGAGAGGTTGGTTGATTTAGTGGATTCGGTCATGGATTCAGAGCAGAGATTAACCCGAAGACCGTCAACTTTTTATCTCTAAAATGGCTATTCAAGGTTGCTTTATTCATACCCGTGGGTAAATTTGGTTTGCAGGTCAAGAAAAGGGCGTTCACGGAAGACAAGACAGACACACACAAAAATCACAGATGTGCTCAGTACATCAGAAAGTGCAACAAAGTTATGCACCACTAGTGGCGCTGCAACAATTTATTAGTAAAGATAATGGCTGTAGGAACAAAACTCTTCTTGTAGCGGTTGGTTCTGCTTTGGGGAACTTTGAGCCTCTGTCTAGAGTAGGGATGGGCATTCGAATAAGTTGTCTTAGTCGATAGTCGGGAGAATTAATGATCAATTAGTCGATTAATCGTTAATATTTTACATTCAAATTAAAAAAAAAATTATATTCAAAATTAAATGAAAATACAAATGCAGCGTGTTTTCCTCATTGGGATCTTTATTATTAGATGAACAACTCAGTTAAACCAGATCCGTTCAATAGTTATGCGCTATCCGTTCAATAGTTCAGCTCTGCTCTAAGCAACGGAGCATGCAGCTCGAAGCCGGTGCTCATAAACGTAACTAAAAATAAACACACCCCTAGTTTCTTCCCAAAATAATAACAATAATAATATCAAAAAAACAATCATGTTATAACTTAACCAACCAGTCTACGGATTGGTGACCATCAGTCCAGCCGCCGAAAACACCCGCTCTGAGGGGACCGACGTTGCCGTGATGCACAAATACCTCCGTGCTAAACTTGGCAAGGCGGGGGAACAACTTTCCACAATCCAGGGGCTCAGAAAGTTCTTTATTTCTGCTTCGATGCTAACCTCGCCTTGAGTGGTAGGCCTCTAGTGATCCCCAAGATGTCATTTTTTAAATCATAATGGTCCCACACCATACTTCACCGTGGCCTCGTCCGCTTAATGATTACCTCGCCGTGTTCCAATATCCATACTATCCGTACTTACTAGTCTAAGTTTGAGTACGTAGGGCGTTCCGATTCAGATCGGGCGAAAATAAGCGTACTGAAAACGGTCAAATCGCGAAGTGTGTGGCGATGTACACTTTTCGTACACAACGGCAGCGATCTTAGCTACGTAGCGGAAGAAGGCGGAGCCAGGCTGAGCCAAAGTCGCTGCATTTTTTCCACATAGCCTGCATTAATAGTCATTTTGTAGTTTTTATAGTTTTTATAGCTTTTTATAGCTGCTAGGAGTAAAGAGTTCACCGTTTAAAGCGGGATGTTTATTGCGGGGGAGGAGCCGCAAATTTAAATATTGCACCCGTGTGGTAAAATGTTTAATTGCACACTGCATTAGTTTAATCGATGAAAAATGTACGTAATCGACGAAATTCTTAACGATCAATTGGTCGATCGTCGATTAATCATGCCCATCCCTAGTCTAGAGGGAAGCAGCTGAAATGCACTGTTCAAAGGATGGGTGTTATCCCTTTGAATGGATTGCGATAACCTCTGTAACTGTTTGGTGTACAGGGCTTCCATGTTCGGCTGTGTCTCACCAATCAACTTACTGGACCATTTGACAATCTTGTTGAGGGAATTCTTATTTTTTAAAGATATGTTTCCAAACCATGATGCTAAGGAAAATGTTAAAATTTACACGATAAAAGCACAATAAAACAAAGACATCATGGTTTTGTCTATGTTAAAAGAGGAAAGCTTCCTCAAACATTGCAGGCGCTGGTGACCCTTCTTGCACACAGCTTCACAATTTAAGTCAAAATTCAGGGTGGAATCGATTACTGTCCCAAGATATTTATATGAGGTTACCTATTCAATGGTCTGACCTTTTTATTGTGAGGGCCTCCTGACTGTGAGCCTGCCTTCTAAAATCAATGAACATATCCTTTGTTTTGGACACATTTATCTGAAGATACGAGTTGTCACACCATCTAAGAAAGTCATCTATAACCGGTCCATGGCTGCTCTCCCCACCCCTAAGCAAACTGACTACTACCGAGTCATCTGCGTACTTTAAAATCAATCTAGTTTCGTACTGGCTCCGACACATGTTGGTATAAAGGATAAAAAGCAAAGGTGAAAGCACACAGCCCTGTGGGGAGCCAGTGGATGAGCAGACAGGATCTGAAAAAGTTCTGTTTATTCTCACTCTCTGCGTCCTAAATGTTAAAAAGTTAAGAATCCACCCCGCAAGATTCTTACTCACATCAAATTATTCTAAAAGCCGGTTAGTTAATATATGGGGCTGGATAGTATTAAAAGCTGAATTGAAGTCAACAAATAAAATCCTGGCATTTGATCCGGGTCCCTCCAAATGACTGAGAATTTAATTAAATAAAGTGACTGTGGCATCCTCAACTCCCCTGTGTGGCCTATATGCAAATTGCAAGGGGTCAAGCATACACTCAGTTTTCCTTAAAAGCTCTGTACTCACCATCTTTTCAAAGGTTTTCATTAAATTAGAAGTAAGAGCAACTAAGTAAGAGACTATGACAGCATCTTTCAATATTTCTGGCACATGTTGTTCTTTAAGAGACAGGTTAAAAATGGAATTGAAGACATGGCTGAGTTGAACTGCACATGACTTAAGCAGACGCCCACAGATTTTGTCTGGCCCATGACTTTTATTCACTTTGATTTTAAGAAATGCCTTTTCTACTTATTTTTGTTCAATTTTAAAGTGCTGAGTGTCTACAAGCATATCCTCCAGTTCCTGAGTTGTGTTGCTAAAATCCACTGTGTCAAAACGATTATAAAAAACATTAAAAGCATTTGACGACTCAATGTCAGAGTTAAAACCATTCAGAATAATACGACTGCTACTTTTTGGATTCTGGTGGCCTACTATGGTCTTCATGCTAGACCATACGGAACCCAGATTGTTTGATGCCATATTGTCTTCCATTTTAAATTGATAAGCATTTTTTGCTTTTGAGATCTCAGTTTTCAGCTCCCTGCTGGCTACATGCTGATCTGCTAAACTTCCTTGTTGGAAGGCCAGGCTCTTTTTTTCCAGACCACCTCTAACTGCTTTGGTTACCCATGGCTTATTGTTTGGATACATTTTAACAGTTTTGCTAAGAATTATCATGTCTTTACAGAACACAGCATAAGAGCAACACACATCTGTCAGTTCATCAAGATTGTCACAAGTATTCTTAAAAGTGTCCCAGTCTGTACAGTCAAAGCATTCCTGAAGGCACACCTGTTTTGATCAGTATATGCCAATGTTGTTATCAATAAAAAAACATTTGCACAAGGCAAGCCGATGCACTTATCCATGTTGATAAAAATTAATGGGACAAAGAAATCAAGGGATAGTTATCATAGAATTATTTTTGCGCTTGATCACGAGTCTTCAGTCCACAGTTTAACATCCCTAGTTTGCACTTTCTCCTTCTTTAAAACAGTTTTATAAATTGGCAATAAATGCACACAGTTATGATCCGCTGAGCTCAGCGGGGGGAGTGAGACGGATTTGTATGCATTTATAATTGACCCGTAGCAGAGATCCAGTATCTTGTCCCGTCTGGTTGGGCAGGAAACATACTGGTAGAAATTTTGCAAGGTCTTTTTAAGCGACACTTGGTTAAAATCTCCCATAATAATGATTGGCGCATCGGGTGAGATGGACTGCAGTTTCTGCACCGAATCAAAAATAGTGCTGCAAGCTGACGCAGCGTTTGCCTTGGGGTGAATGTATACTGATTATGAAAAGTTGTGGAAACTCACGGGGCAAGTAAAAGGGGCGCAGCGAGACGGATAAAAGTTCAATATCGGGTGTGCAGATGCGGTCCCTGATTGTCATGGAACTACAGTATGTTTTATTGATGTAAACACATACTCCGCCGCCCTGTCTTTTCCCTGTAGTTTCAGTGTCTCGGTCCAGGCGCAGGGGAGCTCCAAAGCCGTCAATAGCGAGTTCTGTGTCATGGTCGCATTCAGTGAACCATGTCTCTGTAAAGGCCAAAACACAGCAATCTTTGTAGTCCTTCTGGAAACGAACCATCCCCTGGAGTTCGTCCAGTTTGTTTCTTAGTGACTGTACGTTTCCCATGATGACGGAAGGCAAAGGAATCTTATCAAGATGCTGTTTCCTGACCGGAGTCTGATGCCTCCCCGTTTCCCACGTTTCCTCCGTTTTGCCTTCGTTTCTCCACTGGATACTGGAGAGGATCTACGAAGAGAGTCCGGAATTCCATGCCTTAAATCTGCGGCGCGAGTTGGTCTTGCAAAGTCCAACAACTCCTGTTGCGAGTATTGCGTCGAGGTCTGCTCGACAGCCAAACTCTCCCAGGCAAGCAGCAGGCAAAACAAAGTTCCCAAAGCGACGATGTGAATAAAATCCATTCTTATGTGTTGGCACCAAGAACACTTTCCATAGGATAGCAATAAGCACACTTAAAAACACTTAAAACGGGTAAAAAAAAAAACGGATACAAAACTCAAACATACAGACGCCAAACTTTTCATTCCCTGCCGGTCGCAGCGTACGCATGCGCCCGAGGTTGAGGTAGGTAACCTCGGGCTCTTCAGAACATATAATATGTTCTGAGACTACATAATTAGTTCTGAATTTTCAATACATCCCCGAAGACCTTCCGTGAAATAGTAGTCAGCTGCAAATATGACTTGACCTCAAAAAAATTCTAACAAAAGGTTTCTCAGTGGTTTACAGTAGTATCAGATGTACTTAAAAACATACTGAAAGTTTACCAAAGTTTGACTCCAAGAAAGGCCCCATTTTCAAAATGGCCGCCGTCAGTTCCTTTAAAATGACCATTACTCCTTTGTTAACCTCCTAGACCAGGAATACTGGTGCCTGATACATGTTTTGGCCATTTAATATTCTAATTAGCATATTTGCATGATAGATTAGTGAAAATAAGTACATTTATATATTAAAGTAATTGGTTACAAGCATATGCGAAAAATAAGTCAAATTCCACTTAAGTAATCGCATATTTCTCTTTTTTCATATTGTTTTGCCTTGTGTTGGTGGTTTCTGTGGTACATAACCATTTTTTTTATTCCAATAAACACTAAACATTAAGAACTGTGTGGTACTGTAAAATTAGTCAAAACAGGGCTGCCACGTGAAGGCTCAGTACCGCTAACCCCTTTTCATTTTGTGATGCATTTTTTTTTGTCTTTTGTTTTTTATATATTTTTTAAATACTTTTCTTATTTATACACCTTACAGTGTGACCTTAATTCACCATTAGTCGTCACACTCTTCCTCCCATTGAGGTTGATTATAGTGATTCTCACAATTCCCAATTTGACATGGTCCACAAGCAGGCATGCATGGTAGTCCATATGCCCTGCAACTGCACCGTTGTGTTTTGCAGGCAGTTGTGCAATTACAGTGTATCATCTGCAGGAGGCTTTCTGGGGCAGCAGTCTTACTAGTCATAACTGGCAGGAATCGGTTGTCCACCAGTTTCCATCCCCAATCCACTGGGTTCAGGTCACCTTCCTTTCCAATCCACACCATGATCTGGAAGTAAACCCTTTGGCAGTGGTATTTGGTTGCGGACTCAGTTGGAGGCAGACGTTCTGGGCCAACAAATGATTTGGCAGTGGCGATTTTTTTGCTAAAAAGATTGTAACGCAAAGAGGCAAGTGAATCGCTACTCTTTCCGCCAAACAACACTGCCATTGCCTTGGTCCCATGGTCCTCTATGACATTCCTTGCTTGATGTTTGAGCAGAAACACATTTGCACAGGACTGGATGGTTGACTCGCCATTCACGAGTTTCTGCAATGCTGTCTGTTTGCCAACACTAAAAATGCGTGAAGTTGTATCACATCCTGTGAAGGCGTGAACAAACAGCAACTGGGAACACAAGTCACTATCCAGGACTTGTTTCATCTCACTGATGTTGTACACCTTAGTAGCTTTGGACTTGTCTGAACGAAAATAGAGGCCTCTATTTTTCGTCCTAGCATAGAAGAGGAGAAGAATTAGTAAATCTGTATCCTCCCCTATGAAGGTTGTGGGCTGATGTTCTGAGGCCTTGACTGCAGCTTTGACAATGTCCACGTCTGCGTCACCTGGAGCATTGATAACAGAGCAGCCCTTCTTCTCCAGCTCCTCGTCATAAGATGGATAAGTCCTTGTTTGTTGCAAGATCTGGAAAGGAAATCATCCTTTCTTCCCACAAACTCAGTCTCTGCATTGAAGTTAACAATGGGGTGAGTGTTTTCACCACGTCTCTGATGCGTATTGTCTTTGATGGATGGACCTTCTCTAAAACGACTGTTGCTTTACCGTAAAGGCGTATGGTAAAGTCTGCATATGACTGTGCAATGGCACCGTAACTGTCACCCTTTTTCCATGCCTAGCGGTGAACCAGGGAACCACCATCAAGGACATAATGCTCAGTTGCTGGGATGGAATCCAGGACCGTTTTGTTTGATTTCTTGCTTGAGAACTCAATGATAGCCTGCGCTAGTTGGGGCTTGTTGGCTTTACAGAAGATTTCCCTGCCTTCAAACAGGGCTGCAGGAAATGAGCAGAGCTCATAGCTCATTACATCTTCCAGTGAAAACTGCCCAGTTTTCGACATGATCAGGAACCGTTGGAACAGCAAAGCAGGATCAATGGTTCGGTCTTGGGCAACTTTGACACTGGAGTCATCTGCAAGGGTTTTTGCCCGGTCTTTCCGTTTGAAGGATATTCCAAAAACAGGTTTTCCAATCATCTTTTCAATGATCTCATTGCCAACAGTCTCCAACTCATGCACATTCACCTCCTCTTTGGCAACAACACCAGTTACTATGTTTCTCAGGGATGGGTCTGGAGAGAATGGTGTGCAAGAGCTAAGCTTTTCCTTGATCTTTTCTAGATCAGAATGATCTCTTTTTATCCTTGCTTCAGAGGATTCTCGGTGCTGCTCGCTGGTCGTGTATGTGAGGTCATTAAATTCCTGCATGGCGTGGTTGTATTCCGATGTGATGGGTGTAGACATGGTCCACAATGCTCGCATTTCGTCAGTCATTCCACTTCCATGGGTCAAGCCTCCACTGCTTTTCAAGGATCTCATCAGTGTCTGCTTGATGACAAGGTCAGAGCTAAGGCCTGCCCAGAACTGGTTGCTGCGGCGGATCACATGGAAACCCCTGGAAGTACATCAGGGTGTCTGGTGTCGAGTTGGCACATTTCTTGGAGGTAGAAATATGCTGATTTCAGGTAGTTGTAGTGCCCAGCGGCGGCAAATATTGGCAGACAGTCCAACATTGTGCGCAAGTGCATCTTTCAAGATCCTGTACGATCTGCTTTAATCAGAGCTCGGGCTGTCTGCAGCATCTTCTGATAGTTCACCCACAGCCGGCTGGTTTTTGACCTTGTGCTAAGGTCTGACCTCTTCGTGTCCACCTTTTCCTTGATTTTGTTCAGCATATCTGATGCTGCAGCACTCTCCAAAGTTGTTTCTTTCGCTACCATGGATGAATACATCTCTTCAGCTTGGTTCACCAAGGACTCAAACTGTGAGTCATCCTCCTGCAGCTCTGACACAACCATGTGATTGAGACATCTGTCCACCAGCAAATGTCCACGAAAAGCTCTTTGCACTGACTTTCCATTCATCATGTGCTGGACGGCATTTGATCAATAGACAACTTCCATAATATTCCTGAGTCCTGTTCCTTCCATCAGTGTGCCTATTGCACCAAGTAGGTTCATAAAAGTATGAAAACCTCCAAGCATTAAGACTATGCTTTTCAGGGGACTACTCTGTGGTGCATCCATGATGATCTCTGCTGCTTTCCAGTACAATGGCTGATCAAATGTAAAAATGGTTGGAGCTTTGTGTTTGATAGCCAGGTCACAAACAAAATCCAAGGTGGACAAAATACACGTTTTGTCTCCAGAGTACAGGTCAATCATTGGCAGGAACACAACTGATGATTGGCCTGGATGTTCTAGTCCTTGATGAATGATATGCATCATTCCCTGCCACCCAGGGGTTTCTTGTTTGAAGTTCAGTGAGAGCTCCCACAGGACATCAACTGTTCTGTCACAGTTGATCAGTGTTGGGAGGTTGTTGAACGCGATGGTTTGGCGCACATGTTTCGCAAAGCGATATTCGATGATTGGGATTTTACTTTGCCCTGCAGAATCTATGTTGGTAATGTGTCTCCTTGGAATGATATGGTCCTTTTTTCGCCCTGGAGTGATTGCTGCTATGATTCCCATTCCGTGGAAGGTCCCCTTACCATAAATAGTAAGGATGTTGTGGTCAACATTGTCACCAGCAAAAAGAATGCAATCTGTTGCATTCTTTTCAAAACGCAAAACTTCCTTGTATGATGAAGCAACTCCCATTCCATGAAGGGTATCCACTAGTGGTGAAACGGATCAGTGTGTCCACGGTTCGGTTCAGATAACCGTTTTGGGCCTCGGTTTCGGATACGGTTCAGATTAGGATCATGTCCGTGATAGTAAAAAGGCAGACTTTTTTTTGACGGAGGGTTTGGGGGAGAAACACAAAAATGAATGAGACCCACAGGCTATTTGCAATGTGTTAATTGACTGCAATCAGACAACTTGCAAGGCTTTTTTGTGCAATAAATGTTCCCCTAAATGCATTTGAAAACATGGTGCACTGAGTGTAACATGTAAGGGATAACGGCCGACGAGGCTTAGAACTCTGGCGACGAGCGCAGCATGAAACCAGAGTTGCCTCTACTGGCTTCATGCTGCTTCATGGTGCTTCCTCAAATTTCCTCTTATTGTCATTTCCATTCATCTTTTCCATTCATAAATTGTCATGGACGGCTTAAAGTTTAAAGCCCAGTTTGTTTTGAACGCTGACAGGCTGAAGGGAGGGGCGGGAAAAGTCTCATTGGCTCGGGCAGCACTGGAGAGAATGCATTCCGCTGGGTCCTAAACACCCTTTCGTATCGGACGTAGGCTACAGTAGGCAAAATACGCTACATAAGGCAATGCCTTCATGAAACCGAAATCCGCGGATCTCCAGAATGCTCCGAACTGTGGTAAACGAACCGAACGGATTCGGATACAATTCGAATCCGCTGCAGGCCTAGTATCCACCAGGAATTGTGATCGATACATATGATGTGCCTGCACTGCAAGGCCAAGTTGTAATGGAGCTACCACAGCACGTGGTCGTGCTGCCTGGACAATTGCTTGTCCTATTCCTGCAATCTTTCGGCTCGTCTCCTCACCCACAAAAAGACCATTCAAAAGTGTACGGAGAGTCTTGGGAACAAACGAAAGGGCAGAGTCAAGTTCAAGTGACTTTGTGCTCGGATAGTGATCCGTAATGGACTGAACATTGGACTTGATATCACTTTTGATCAATCGTGCAGCTGTTTGAATGATTGCTTGTTTCTGGGATTCCTCATCCTTTTCTTGGTTGCTGAAATAAGATCGTAGTATTTGTGATGTCTTCTCTCTCATTGTCACAATGTCATGCAGGCCGCTCCCTCCAGTGAAATGTACATTGTCCTGGTACTGTTCTCTCAATTTTCTCTTGAGGTATTGATTTCCATATGGTTCAGAATCTGGGTTTGTCAAGGATTCCTTCATTATGTCTCGAAGATGTGTAATTGCCAACTGTTCCTCATCATTACTCTCAAGGTAAGAACAAACTTTCATGAATGCCTGCTCCTGATCTTCATTTATGGGCCGGCCAGACTTTCTGCGCTTTGCCTCTGGGTCTTTATGGAACTATATCGGTATGTTATATCCGTTACGGAAACTACTACTGCATAAGTGGTGGTAAACACAGTCTGCAGCATGTAGATCACGGCCATAATACTCAATCCTGCCTTTCACCGTGAAAGCCCATTGATCTTTGCACGATTGTCACAACACTGAAGAATCGACTCTGCGAGCGTATCAGTCTTTACACTACTTGTGTCTTTACTTCCATGTGTTATCTTAGTCCCACAGAAAAGACAATCGGTTTGGCTGTTGAAAGGACCAGTTGGAACTTCTTTTTGGTGGCTCAGCTTTAATCTCCTGTTGGATTTTAATGTCTTTCTTATTTATGTACTTTTGTCGACATTTTGAGTGTACTTTTTCACCAGCGGAAATGTGTACATTGTCGCCTCTTTGTACACTTGCATTGTTGATCCCATCAGCTCCCTTCTGGAGAACCTCAACCACATCAGAGCCATCGCTTAAGTTTTTACTGCAAATGGGGCAAATTTCTTGATTTATGTGACTCATGGTCAAAATTGCATTTGGAGTGTACTCTTTGAAACTAATTCAACAATGCCATCTTCTCTTAACACACTGGCCCTTTTCATGTGTTGGAAATCTGTCCAATGTTCTTTTGACACGCCCATAAAATGACACTAAGCATTTGTCTGAGAATAAGACATGTGTGCTGTAATACAGTATAATTAGTATTTTGTTATTTTATTGCCTGTTTTTTTCTGAATGCTTGTTTGAGTGTTTTTTACATTGAATGTCAAGTCTGTGTTTTAGCAAAGAAAGGTAAATGTCTAAAAACACGTACTGAGTAGGAGTTACATGACATAGGCTAAATCGTTTACATCTCTGGTTCACCCCAAACAAACATGTTTTCCAAGACTGGGCCTGTCCCAAGGAGAAATAGTATTACCTTGTGACCTAAACAGCATTCACATTTAAACATTCACAATCGTGAAAGCAAGGACATATAGAAGACGGCTAGCCAATTGCTATTAAATCCGGTTAGCATCATTAGCATTGGTTAAAAACTCTTCCATTCCAGTTGACTGATCACCTCAATACCAATGTTTTCCAAGAAAGAAAAACTATTACCATGAAACTTAAACAGCATGCACATTTAAACATTCACAATCGTGAAAGCAAGAACATAGCTATAGAAGACGGCTAGCTAAATTGCTATTAAATCCGGTTAGCATCATTAGCATTTGTTTAAAACTCTTGCACACATGCCCCCCCCCCCCCCCCAAAAAAAAAACATTAAGGTAGGCCTATGTATAGAACTGTGGGTCAAACATTGAGATACAAACCAAATTGTGAGATTGGTGTACCGTTACAGCCCTAGTAATCTCATAAAATCATGTATTCCATAGGTATATAATTATGCCAGGGCAATTTAAACAAGTCCAATGAATTCCTAGACCCAAAAAACATGGGATTAGACACCAAGATTACTTTGCTAGGTAAAAAAATGAAGCAGTTAGGATATTTCAAGGACTTCCTGCCCATCTTGGACGCCATCTTGAAATTTACAACTTTCTAGTGGTCAAACTTTGGTAAACTTTTAGTATGTTACTAAGGACACCTAATACTACAAGAAATAGCTGAGAAACCTTTTGTTAGAATTTTTTTGAGGTTAGGTGTTTTTTTTTCATATATGCAGCCGCCTATAGCCACAGCCACGGTCTTGGACCATGCATTCTGTCCCTTGTTTGACCAACCATGACAGGCAAACCTAAAAGAAATAGTACCACATGTCTGGTTCATCCAGCCGGCTGCCATGAATATAGAGAGAAGACTTATCTCGTCAGACTCTGATATTACCAGGAATAATCCAGTACTAAAATAGGCAGGTGGGGGCAGAAGCAGTGGCCTTTCACTCCTCTCACTTGTGTTTGGTGAAGTTCAAAAAACCCACGTTGGAGCGGTGGGCCAGCAAATAGTTGATTACATTTACATTTTCTGTTGGACTTATTATCAGTTTCTTACAGGCATTTATTTTATTATTTATAGATAATGGGGCGAATTGCTGTAATTTAATCTGGTAGAGCTCACTTGGCACGGGTCACCTCCTGTATCCTTCCTCT
Source organism: Gadus chalcogrammus (assembly GCF_026213295.1). Classification (NCBI taxonomy): domain Eukaryota; kingdom Metazoa; phylum Chordata; class Actinopteri; order Gadiformes; family Gadidae; genus Gadus; species Gadus chalcogrammus. The sequence continues at coordinate 13,781,485 of NC_079421.1, read as the reverse complement.
ATGCGGAAAAAGCAAACATCTTTTTCAGATGATTCAATTTCTCCTTTATTTTTGATTGTGTGTCTGCATAATTGTTTGCACTTGTCTTGCAAGAAATTAACTTGGTCACGGTGGCCCCAGACAATAGCAGGCATGAATTGCCAAGCCAATTTCAGCACTTTGGGAACAGTTAAGACGCAGCGCTCCAGTAGACCCCTTAATAGTGTCGGCTGATTCCGAGTTTGGATATCCATCAGTCAATTCAGCCTGGCAGGGATGAGTGCAGTCTGCAAAGCGCTGTGGCCAGTAAGGAAGTGGACAAGTTGTTTTCATGACCTATAATCTGGGAGGGCCACTTAACTCTTAATTAGACACATTTGGATTTTTGCATACATACATATGCCCACATAGGAACCGTCGTCTGCCAAATAAGATTAACGACTTCACTGGTAATTGATTCGTTTTTCGATTAGCAATTCATTCTTCGTTTGAATTCAAAATGCACTTCTAAGCTGTTGCATACATTTTTAGTCTAATAAATTAAAGCATTATAAAGGCTAAGAACTGTTCTTGTGATTATTTTTGTATTGATAATCCACACATTACTATATTACAAACACATCCACGATGACTTCACCTGCCCATTGAAACGGCGCCTTTCCCTGTATCCTTTTTATATCGGAAACTCAGCTTGTATCATTTGAAACCAAACAACGTATTATTATACTTTTTTTTCTTTTCTTTTTTTGCCTTTGGACATCCGTCCAAAGGCAACAGGCTCTTAATTGTCCCCTGCCTCATCATCTGTCCTGCCTGACTGGTTGAAATGTCAGGCGCGTTGCTGCCGCCAACAATGGTAATATCCTCAGGTTGTGCAATCAGCTTTGATGACGGGGCCGGACAATATGAGGGAATTGGTATTCATTGTATCCGTTTCAAACAATGAATTATTGATGCTTGCTTGGAGCTAGCGTTGAGTTTGGTAAGGGGGGAGGAATGATTGCAGTGAGCTAAGTGGTGGAGAAATGGAACAAGGTTAAAGGAGAAATAGTGTTTTGCGTATTCTTCTACGCATGGTAGCATCTTTCGTCAAACTGGTAAACAATTCAACAATTGTTAGCGGTTTAGGTTCATCTTCGTTAGTACTCCAGCTTTATATATTTGCTTCATAAGCGGGGTGATTTCACTGTTTGTACACTGCTGTTCAGTGCTCAGACAACATTATGTCGATGTGAAATTATGTTAATATGGGGTGAAATGCTGAGAGTCCAGCAGGACACTTTCAGTTTGGCTTGACTACGAAAATGGAAATCTCAGAAGTCTGAATGAATTTGAATACATCACTATGTGCTCAACCTCCTCTCGTCTTCAAAAATGTTCAGTTAGTTTAAATTCGGTCTGTCCAGGAGTCCCGAAATCCAACATATTCATCTTGGTTATGGTATTTTTCTTACTCCCATATCTCTGCCGTAATAGCCACAGCACTCCTCTTCCTTTTAGGGGGAAGGCTTCAGAAGAGAAGAAGCTAATTAGTCTTTTAAGATTAACGACTACAATGAGGAGCAGAAGAGGCTTGTCAGCTTTTGCATCGCAGCCTGCCCATTAGAGCCCTGGGGGGGGGGGGGGGTGGGTGTAGAGAACACACACACAACAGATACACAACCAAGCTTGCGGTTGCGTTTTTATCCTCCATTTTATAAAGGCAACTGAAATCGTGATGTTATGCATGTTGGTAGGTAGTGATTAGGATGTCATAACTGACAGCATTCTAATTAACTTTGTTGGCACGTCTGTGAATTTATTTTAGGATCACATGAGAAAAAGATGAGGGGGAGGTGTAGCTCATTGGTCCTGTTCTTTTATTTCCCACCCGTACATGTCCTACATGCCTTGCTTCCTACCTCGGCATCTCCTGTCAGAAGCACTCAAAAGCAGCCAAATCCCTCCATTGGTTCCTACGCAAGACTGCATCTTTGGACTTTTCAAAGCCGCCAAACCTCTGCTCTTTTCAACCCATGCCCTAGACACTGTCACCGAATAGGTCTCGGTCTCGGTCTCTCACTCACTCACTCACTCACTCACTCACTCACTCACTCACTCACTCACTCACTCACTCACTCACTCACTCACTCACTCACTCACTCACTCACTCACTCACTCACTCACTCACTCACTCACTCACTCACTCACTCTCTCTCTCTCTCTCTCTCTCTCTCTCTCTCTCTCTCTCTCTCTCTCTCTCTCTCTCTCTCTCTCTCTCTCTCACTCTCACTCTCACTCTCACTCTCACACACACACCTTTTTCTGCCAAAACTCATTTTCTTTGGTTTGTTTGCCAATTTCTCTTGTGCTACAGGTCTTAATAGGCCGACTTTGCTTTCTTCTCGCTTGCCTTTTGCCATTAATAAGACGAACCAGCAGCAGAAACACAGAATTTTAGAGGTAGAGACAGGGAAAGAGAGGGGGGGGGGGAAGAATAATTCACCTTGCCTCTTCATTGGCCACGGACATGAAGAGTACACCAGGTTATGGCTGTTGAACAAGATGGACTGGCCCACACCCAACTCGTAAATAACAGGGGGGAGAGAGAGAGAGAGCGAGAGAGAGGTCCTTTCAAGCTAGCCTTCATTGGTGAGGCTCTGTCAAGGAGGTGAGGCTCTTCCCCGTCCTAACACTACAGAGGCAGTAACTGCCATTGTGGCTCAGAAACCCTTGGTAGAGTTAAAAAAATGACAATGAAAAGAGACTGGGTCTGCATCATTAAGTCCTTTATCCCCTCTTATTATGGCACATAATATGGCCCCTTCAGCCCAGCCGCTGTCAGACTCGAGGTCAGGCCGCTGCAGAGATCTGGGAGGGCAGTTCAGCTAAAATGTAGAATGTCAAGTTCATGCTGTTAAAATTCTTATGGTAAATAACTTTAAAGTGCTTAAAGACTTTTGGGAATGCACTTTGAGTGAGGCTACATCCTGTTGACGATTACTTGTTAATTGTTCGATGTTTCTGAATACTGCTTTATCAAAACCTGGACCTATAGAGCCCCAATTCCAATGTGCCCTTGTATAACGCGTGTGGAAATCCTACATGAAATTATGTTTTTATATCACACCAGAATTTTTTTTTATTTTTTTTTAATTTTTTTTTTTTTTTCTGAAGTTGAACCTTGTGCAAATGCTGAGGGTGTGGCACCTGTTCTACAAACTCGCATGTCCAATCTGTCTGCCAACTTTGGCCTTCATTGTTGATTCAGTTTTGTCCCTTCTTACTTTTTGTTGCGCTATATCCGTTCCAAACAAACTCGAAAGTAGGCAATAATAAGCTACCTGTGATATAGGTCAAAAGTGATGCCTCTGGTCATGAGATGCAACCCCAACAAACTAATTTTACGATATAATTTCCCAAAGAGCTTGTTGCATCACAATATTTGTATGTTATTGTATATTTGCTGCAATAATGGATGAATATTTATGAGCTTCCACCTCACCTATTTTATATGAATTTATTCCACCTGGGTGATATCCAATCCACCGAAGCTAACAATTTGCCTATCCATAGGATACTGTTGTTAGATCAATTGTTAATTGACATTTAGCACAATGCAATCAAAAAAATATCTTCACCAATTCTCAAACATGTCCTTCCAAGCTGTACCCTTGTAGACATTTATTCAACTACGGTACCAGTGGTTACCTCACCATCTCTGTTTTTAGGGACAGGTTGTCCTTGAATTTAAAGAAAGGATTGCACTGGCAGCTCACTGTCGGCATAAACCATGTTAGACCCCTTAATAAAAAAGGATGAATCAAGATAAAAGAGTATTAAATACAACCATAAATTGACTCACACATAGAAATATGGATTCTATGCAGCGTTGGAATACATGTTTTTGCTTCTATCTGTGGACACATCTGTGAAAAAAAATTGACTAAGTTCTTGCAATAACTTTACTCATAGCCAATAGTCAATAGCCAATTATATTATACATCTAGGTATCAGTATGGCAATTAATGCAGACTTGTATGGCCGCCCACATATCAGCCATACAAAATTCATATCAAAAATACATATCAAAATTTCCAGCCACAACAAAGGCTTGGTCAAATTAGACCTCAGACAAAATAATAAAATAAGGCAACATTGCTAGTAAACAACATCATTTATTTCCTTTTTGGGGATGTAAAATCGACCTGCTTTTTTATTATACTAAAACGTATCCAACGAGAAAGATATTCATAATACAATGCCGTATTCATAAGCCAGAATTGTGTTTCTCTGTGGCAGCTGTTACCATGGCGTTACCATGGGTATCCTATCCTCACCACCAATGAAGACATACAAACAATCTCAAGCATGTCCCTTTTCGTTAACAAGCACTGATCCACCAATCAGAGGACATTAAAAGGCCCCACTAGACATTCACTCAACATGCATGCTGGTTAACATCTGTTTTATTGATGCGCAGCATTGGAGTTCAGTGATGTTGACATTACATAGCTATTGGTGGAGTTTTTTTTCCTCATTCACTTTTACGGTTTGACATTGTTGCCACAATTTTACAATGGGGCGTAGGGTTAGAGGATGTCAAGCTGTGGGCCATGCTGCTCATTACCAGGGCAGGTGCTGGGTACAATATGCCAGTCGCAGCCATGTCCTTTTTTTATCCATTGTCTCATAAAAGCAGTGTTTTTTCTTTTTCAACATAATCCAGTCTGTTTTCAATTTAATAATAATAAAATAATAAAAATTAAGCCTAATAATTGAGAGAAGAACTGAAACTTCTCGTTTGTTTGGATTGAAAGTAATAATTTGAGTTGAGTGCAGCATTTTTTAAATATGTATTGGTAGGTCTTCATTGACCTAACGAAAGCCGTTCTACATGTATACACACTTTATTCTCAAAGCCACCTAGCTATACAACATTGAGTTTTACTCATGTCATCTTTCTCAAACACGTACATCTTCCTACGCATTTCCTCGAAATTCCCAGGACCCCAAAGCATATTTTTTCTCCCTCTGTCGCCTCTGCAGGAGATGAGGTACTGCATCATAGAGATAAGCATTCTGGCAAAGTCACAGCTACAAGAAGAGGAAAAGGGACGCGAGAGATGCTTGTGAAGTATGGATCAGTTCCAGTAAAGTCACTGTGATGAATTCAATGCAAGCGAACAAATGCAGCCCAGCAGCTGGAGAGAGGCTGCCTAGACGAGGCATGGACCGACTGAGACTGCATTTGTTCGCTTGCATTGAATTCATCACAGTGACTTTACTGGAACTGATCCATACTTCACAAGCATCTCTCGCGTCCCTTTTCCTCTTCTTGTAGCTGTGACTTTGCCAGAATGCTTATCTCTATGATGCAGTACCTCATCTCCTGCAGAGGCGACAGAGGGAGAAAAAATATGCTTTGGGGTCCTGGGAATTTCGAGGAAATGCGTAGGAAGATGTACGTGTTTGAGAAAGATGACATGAGTAAAACTCAATGTTGTATAGCTAGGTGGCTTTGAGAATAAAGTGTGTATACATGTAGAACGGCTTTCGTTAGGTCAATGAAGACCTACCAATACATATTTAAAAAATGCTGCACTCAACTCAAATTATTACTTTCAATCCAAACAAACGAGAAGTTTCAGTTCTTCTCTCAATTATTAGGCTTAATTTTTATTATTTTATTATTATTAAATTGAAAACAGACTGGATTATGTTGAAAAAGAAAAAACACTGCTTTTATGAGACAATGGATAAAAAAAGGACATGGCTGCGACTGGCATATTGTACCCAGCACCTGCCCTGGTAATGAGCAGCATGGCCCACAGCTTGACATCCTCTAACCCTACGCCCCATTGTAAAATTGTGGCAACAATGTCAAACCGTAAAAGTGAATGAGGAAAAAAAACTCCACCAATAGCTATGTAATGTCAACATCACTGAACTCCAATGCTGCGCATCAATAAAACAGATGTTAACCAGCATGCATGTTGAGTGAATGTCTAGTGGGGCCTTTTAATGTCCTCTGATTGGTGGATCAGTGCTTGTTAACGAAAAGGGACATGCTTGAGATTGTTTGTATGTCTTCATTGGTGGTGAGGATAGGATACCCATGGTAACGCCATGGTAACAGCTGCCACAGAGAAACACAATTCTGGCTTATGAATACGGCATTGTATTATGAATATCTTTCTCGTTGGATACGTTTTAGTATAATAAAAAAGCAGGTCGATTTTACATCCCCAAAAAGGAAATAAATGATGTTGTTTACTAGCAATGTTGCCTTATTTTATTATTTTGTCTGAGGTCTAATTTGACCAAGCCTTTGTTGTGGCTGGAAATTTTGATATGTATTTTTGATATGAATTTTGTATGGCTGATATGTGGGCGGCCATACAAGTCTGCATTAATTGCCATACTGATACCTAGATGTATAATATAATTGGCTATTGACTATTGGCTATGAGTAAAGTTATTGCAAGAACTTAGTCAATTTTTTTTCACAGATGTGTCCACAGATAGAAGCAAAAACATGTATTCCAACGCTGCATAGAATCCATATTTCTATGTGTGAGTCAATTTATGGTTGTATTTAATACTCTTTTATCTTGATTCATCCTTTTTTATTAAGGGGTCTAACATGGTTTATGCCGACAGTGAGCTGCCAGTGCAATCCTTTCTTTAAATTCAAGGACAACCTGTCCCTAAAAACAGAGATGGTGAGGTAACCACTGGTACCGTAGTTGAATAAATGTCTACAAGGGTACAGCTTGGAAGGACATGTTTGAGAATTGGTGAAGATATTTTTTTGATTGCATTGTGCTAAATGTCAATTAACAATTGATCTAACAACAGTATCCTATGGATAGGCAAATTGTTAGCTTCGGTGGATTGGATATCACCCAGGTGGAATAAATTCATATAAAATAGGTGAGGTGGAAGCTCATAAATATTCATCCATTATTGCAGCAAATATACAATAACATACAAATATTGTGATGCAACAAGCTCTTTGGGAAATTATATCGTAAAATTAGTTTGTTGGGGTTGCATCTCATGACCAGAGGCATCACTTTTGACCTATATCACAGGTAGCTTATTATTGCCTACTTTCGAGTTTGTTTGGAACGGATATAGCGCAACAAAAAGTAAGAAGGGACAAAACTGAATCAACAATGAAGGCCAAAGTTGGCAGACAGATTGGACATGCGAGTTTGTAGAACAGGTGCCACACCCTCAGCATTTGCACAAGGTTCAACTTCAGAAAAAAAAAAAAAAATTAAAAAAAAATAAAAAAAAATTCTGGTGTGATATAAAAACATAATTTCATGTAGGATTTCCACACGCGTTATACAAGGGCACATTGGAATTGGGGCTCTATAGGTCCAGGTTTTGATAAAGCAGTATTCAGAAACATCGAACAATTAACAAGTAATCGTCAACAGGATGTAGCCTCACTCAAAGTGCATTCCCAAAAGTCTTTAAGCACTTTAAAGTTATTTACCATAAGAATTTTAACAGCATGAACTTGACATTCTACATTTTAGCTGAACTGCCCTCCCAGATCTCTGCAGCGGCCTGACCTCGAGTCTGACAGCGGCTGGGCTGAAGGGGCCATATTATGTGCCATAATAAGAGGGGATAAAGGACTTAATGATGCAGACCCAGTCTCTTTTCATTGTCATTTTTTTAACTCTACCAAGGGTTTCTGAGCCACAATGGCAGTTACTGCCTCTGTAGTGTTAGGACGGGGAAGAGCCTCACCTCCTTGACAGAGCCTCACCAATGAAGGCTAGCTTGAAAGGACCTCTCTCTCGCTCTCTCTCTCTCTCCCCCCTGTTATTTACGAGTTGGGTGTGGGCCAGTCCATCTTGTTCAACAGCCATAACCTGGTGTACTCTTCATGTCCGTGGCCAATGAAGAGGCAAGGTGAATTATTCTTCCCCCCCCCCCCTCTCTTTCCCTGTCTCTACCTCTAAAATTCTGTGTTTCTGCTGCTGGTTCGTCTTATTAATGGCAAAAGGCAAGCGAGAAGAAAGCAAAGTCGGCCTATTAAGACCTGTAGCACAAGAGAAATTGGCAAACAAACCAAAGAAAATGAGTTTTGGCAGAAAAAGGTGTGTGTGTGAGAGTGAGAGTGAGAGTGAGAGTGAGAGAGAGAGAGAGAGAGAGAGAGAGAGAGAGAGAGAGAGAGAGAGAGAGAGAGAGAGAGAGAGAGTGAGTGAGTGAGTGAGTGAGTGAGTGAGTGAGTGAGTGAGTGAGTGAGTGAGTGAGTGAGTGAGTGAGTGAGTGAGTGAGTGAGTGAGTGAGTGAGTGAGTGAGTGAGTGAGTGAGTGAGTGAGTGAGTGAGAGACCGAGACCGAGACCTATTCGGTGACAGTGTCTAGGGCATGGGTTGAAAAGAGCAGAGGTTTGGCGGCTTTGAAAAGTCCAAAGATGCAGTCTTGCGTAGGAACCAATGGAGGGATTTGGCTGCTTTTGAGTGCTTCTGACAGGAGATGCCGAGGTAGGAAGCAAGGCATGTAGGACATGTACGGGTGGGAAATAAAAGAACAGGACCAATGAGCTACACCTCCCCCTCATCTTTTTCTCATGTGATCCTAAAATAAATTCACAGACGTGCCAACAAAGTTAATTAGAATGCTGTCAGTTATGACATCCTAATCACTACCTACCAACATGCATAACATCACGATTTCAGTTGCCTTTATAAAATGGAGGATAAAAACGCAACCGCAAGCTTGGTTGTGTATCTGTTGTGTGTGTGTTCTCTACACCCACCCCCCCCCCCCCCCCAGGGCTCTAATGGGCAGGCTGCGATGCAAAAGCTGACAAGCCTCTTCTGCTCCTCATTGTAGTCGTTAATCTTAAAAGACTAATTAGCTTCTTCTCTTCTGAAGCCTTCCCCCTAAAAGGAAGAGGAGTGCTGTGGCTATTACGGCAGAGATATGGGAGTAAGAAAAATACCATAACCAAGATGAATATGTTGGATTTCGGGACTCCTGGACAGACCGAATTTAAACTAACTGAACATTTTTGAAGACGAGAGGAGGTTGAGCACATAGTGATGTATTCAAATTCATTCAGACTTCTGAGATTTCCATTTTCGTAGTCAAGCCAAACTGAAAGTGTCCTGCTGGACTCTCAGCATTTCACCCCATATTAACATAATTTCACATCGACATAATGTTGTCTGAGCACTGAACAGCAGTGTACAAACAGTGAAATCACCCCGCTTATGAAGCAAATATATAAAGCTGGAGTACTAACGAAGATGAACCTAAACCGCTAACAATTGTTGAATTGTTTACCAGTTTGACGAAAGATGCTACCATGCGTAGAAGAATACGCAAAACACTATTTCTCCTTTAACCTTGTTCCATTTCTCCACCACTTAGCTCACTGCAATCATTCCTCCCCCCTTACCAAACTCAACGCTAGCTCCAAGCAAGCATCAATAATTCATTGTTTGAAACGGATACAATGAATACCAATTCCCTCATATTGTCCGGCCCCGTCATCAAAGCTGATTGCACAACCTGAGGATATTACCATTGTTGGCGGCAGCAACGCGCCTGACATTTCAACCAGTCAGGCAGGACAGATGATGAGGCAGGGGACAATTAAGAGCCTGTTGCCTTTGGACGGATGTCCAAAGGCAAAAAAAGAAAAGAAAAAAAAGTATAATAATACGTTGTTTGGTTTCAAATGATACAAGCTGAGTTTCCGATATAAAAAGGATACAGGGAAAGGCGCCGTTTCAATGGGCAGGTGAAGTCATCGTGGATGTGTTTGTAATATAGTAATGTGTGGATTATCAATACAAAAATAATCACAAGAACAGTTCTTAGCCTTTATAATGCTTTAATTTATTAGACTAAAAATGTATGCAACAGCTTAGAAGTGCATTTTGAATTCAAACGAAGAATGAATTGCTAATCGAAAAACGAATCAATTACCAGTGAAGTCGTTAATCTTATTTGGCAGACGACGGTTCCTATGTGGGCATATGTATGTATGCAAAAATCCAAATGTGTCTAATTAAGAGTTAAGTGGCCCTCCCAGATTATAGGTCATGAAAACAACTTGTCCACTTCCTTACTGGCCACAGCGCTTTGCAGACTGCACTCATCCCTGCCAGGCTGAATTGACTGATGGATATCCAAACTCGGAATCAGCCGACACTATTAAGGGGTCTACTGGAGCGCTGCGTCTTAACTGTTCCCAAAGTGCTGAAATTGGCTTGGCAATTCATGCCTGCTATTGTCTGGGGCCACCGTGACCAAGTTAATTTCTTGCAAGACAAGTGCAAACAATTATGCAGACACACAATCAAAAATAAAGGAGAAATTGAATCATCTGAAAAAGATGTTTGCTTTTTCCGCATAGAGGAAGGATACAGGAGGTGACCCGTGCCAAGTGAGCTCTACCAGATTAAATTACAGCAATTCGCCCCATTATCTATAAATAATAAAATAAATGCCTGTAAGAAACTGATAATAAGTCCAACAGAAAATGTAAATGTAATCAACTATTTGCTGGCCCACCGCTCCAACGTGGGTTTTTTGAACTTCACCAAACACAAGTGAGAGGAGTGAAAGGCCACTGCTTCTGCCCCCACCTGCCTATTTTAGTACTGGATTATTCCTGGTAATATCAGAGTCTGACGAGATAAGTCTTCTCTCTATATTCATGGCAGCCGGCTGGATGAACCAGACATGTGGTACTATTTCTTTTAGGTTTGCCTGTCATGGTTGGTCAAACAAGGGACAGAATGCATGGTCCAAGACCGTGGCTGTGGCTATAGGCGGCTGCATATATGAAAAAAAAACACCTAACCTCAAAAAAATTCTAACAAAAGGTTTCTCAGCTATTTCTTGTAGTATTAGGTGTCCTTAGTAACATACTAAAAGTTTACCAAAGTTTGACCACTAGAAAGTTGTAAATTTCAAGATGGCGTCCAAGATGGGCAGGAAGTCCTTGAAATATCCTAACTGCTTCATTTTTTTACCTAGCAAAGTAATCTTGGTGTCTAATCCCATGTTTTTTGGGTCTAGGAATTCATTGGACTTGTTTAAATTGCCCTGGCATAATTATATACCTATGGAATACATGATTTTATGAGATTACTAGGGCTTTAACGGTACACCAATCTCACAATTTGGTTTGTATCTCAATGTTTGACCCACAGTTCTATACATAGGCCTACCTTAATGTTTTTTTTTTGGGGGGGGGGGGGGGCATGTGTGCAAGAGTTTTAAACAAATGCTAATGATGCTAACCGGATTTAATAGCAATTTAGCTAGCCGTCTTCTATAGCTATGTTCTTGCTTTCACGATTGTGAATGTTTAAATGTGCATGCTGTTTAAGTTTCATGGTAATAGTTTTTCTTTCTTGGAAAACATTGGTATTGAGGTGATCAGTCAACTGGAATGGAAGAGTTTTTAACCAATGCTAATGATGCTAACCGGATTTAATAGCAATTGGCTAGCCGTCTTCTATATGTCCTTGCTTTCACGATTGTGAATGTTTAAATGTGAATGCTGTTTAGGTCACAAGGTAATACTATTTCTCCTTGGGACAGGCCCAGTCTTGGAAAACATGTTTGTTTGGGGTGAACCAGAGATGTAAACGATTTAGCCTATGTCATGTAACTCCTACTCAGTACGTGTTTTTAGACATTTACCTTTCTTTGCTAAAACACAGACTTGACATTCAATGTAAAAAACACTCAAACAAGCATTCAGAAAAAAACAGGCAATAAAATAACAAAATACTAATTATACTGTATTACAGCACACATGTCTTATTCTCAGACAAATGCTTAGTGTCATTTTATGGGCGTGTCAAAAGAACATTGGACAGATTTCCAACACATGAAAAGGGCCAGTGTGTTAAGAGAGGATGTCATTGTTGAATTAGTTTCAAAGAGTACACTCCAAATGCAATTTTGACCATGAGTCACATAAATCAAGAAATTTGCCCCATTTGCAGTAAAAACTTAAGCGATGGCTCTGATGTGGTTGAGGTTCTCCAGAAGGGAGCTGATGGGATCAACAATGCAAGTGTACAAAGAGGCGACAATGTACACATTTCCGCTGGTGAAAAAGTACACTCAAAATGTCGACAAAAGTACATAAATAAGAAAGACATTAAAATCCAACAGGAGATTAAAGCTGAGCCACCAAAAAGAAGTTCCAACTGGTCCTTTCAACAGCCAAACCGATTGTCTTTTCTGTGGGACTAAGATAACACATGGAAGTAAAGACACAAGTAGTGTAAAGACTGATACGCTCGCAGAGTCGATTCTTCAGTGTTGTGACAATCGTGCAAAGATCAATGGGCTTTCACGGTGAAAGGCAGGATTGAGTATTATGGCCGTGATCTACATGCTGCAGACTGTGTTTACCACCACTTATGCAGTAGTAGTTTCCGTAACGGATATAACATACCGATATAGTTCCATAAAGACCCAGAGGCAAAGCGCAGAAAGTCTGGCCGGCCCATAAATGAAGATCAGGAGCAGGCATTCATGAAAGTTTGTTCTTACCTTGAGAGTAATGATGAGGAACAGTTGGCAATTACACATCTTCGAGACATAATGAAGGAATCCTTGACAAACCCAGATTCTGAACCATATGGAAATCAATACCTCAAGAGAAAATTGAGAGAACAGTACCAGGACAATGTACATTTCACTGGAGGGAGCGGCCTGCATGACATTGTGACAATGAGAGAGAAGACATCACAAATACTACGATCTTATTTCAGCAACCAAGAAAAGGATGAGGAATCCCAGAAACAAGCAATCATTCAAACAGCTGCACGATTGATCAAAAGTGATATCAAGTCCAATGTTCAGTCCATTACGGATCACTATCCGAGCACAAAGTCACTTGAACTTGACTCTGCCCTTTCGTTTGTTCCCAAGACTCTCCGTACACTTTTGAATGGTCTTTTTGTGGGTGAGGAGACAAGCCGAAAGATTGCAGGAATAGGACAAGCAATTGTCCAGGCAGCACGACCACGTGCTGTGGTAGCTCCATTACAACTTGGCCTTGCAGTGCAGGCACATCATATGTATCGATCACAATTCCTGGTGGATACTAGGCCTGCAGCGGATTCGAATTGTATCCGAATCCGTTCGGTTCGTTTACCACAGTTCGGAGCATTCTGGAGATCCGCGGATTTCGGTTTCATGAAGGCATTGCCTTATGTAGCGTATTTTGCCTACTGTAGCCTACGTCCGATACGAAAGGGTGTTTAGGACCCAGCGGAATGCATTCTCTCCAGTGCTGCCCGAGCCAATGAGACTTTTCCCGCCCCTCCCTTCAGCCTGTCAGCGTTCAAAACAAACTGGGCTTTAAACTTTAAGCCGTCCATGACAATTTATGAATGGAAAAGATGAATGGAAATGACAATAAGAGGAAATTTGAGGAAGCACCATGAAGCAGCATGAAGCCAGTAGAGGCAACTCTGGTTTCATGCTGCGCTCGTCGCCAGAGTTCTAAGCCTCGTCGGCCGTTATCCCTTACATGTTACACTCAGTGCACCATGTTTTCAAATGCATTTAGGGGAACATTTATTGCACAAAAAAGCCTTGCAAGTTGTCTGATTGCAGTCAATTAACACATTGCAAATAGCCTGTGGGTCTCATTCATTTTTGTGTTTCTCCCCCAAACCCTCCGTCAAAAAAAAGTCTGCCTTTTTACTATCACGGACATGATCCTAATCTGAACCGTATCCGAAACCGAGGCCCAAAACGGTTATCTGAACCGAACCGTGGACACACTGATCCGTTTCACCACTAGTGGATACCCTTCATGGAATGGGAGTTGCTTCATCATACAAGGAAGTTTTGCGTTTTGAAAAGAATGCAACAGATTGCATTCTTTTTGCTGGTGACAATGTTGACCACAACATCCTTACTATTTATGGTAAGGGGACCTTCCACGGAATGGGAATCATAGCAGCAATCACTCCAGGGCGAAAAAAGGACCATATCATTCCAAGGAGACACATTACCAACATAGATTCTGCAGGGCAAAGTAAAATCCCAATCATCGAATATCGCTTTGCGAAACATGTGCGCCAAACCATCGCGTTCAACAACCTCCCAACACTGATCAACTGTGACAGAACAGTTGATGTCCTGTGGGAGCTCTCACTGAACTTCAAACAAGAAACCCCTGGGTGGCAGGGAATGATGCATATCATTCATCAAGGACTAGAACATCCAGGCCAATCATCAGTTGTGTTCCTGCCAATGATTGACCTGTACTCTGGAGACAAAACGTGTATTTTGTCCACCTTGGATTTTGTTTGTGACCTGGCTATCAAACACAAAGCTCCAACCATTATTACATTTGATCAGCCATTGTACTGGAAAGCAGCAGAGATCATCATGGATGCACCACAGAGTAGTCCCCTGAAAAGCATAGTCTTAATGCTTGGAGGTTTTCATACTTTTATGAACCTACTTGGTGCAATAGGCACACTGATGGAAGGAACAGGACTCAGGAATATTATGGAAGTTGTCTATTGATCAAATGCCGTCCAGCACATGATGAATGGAAAGTCAGTGCAAAGAGCTTTTCGTGGACATTTGCTGGTGGACAGATGTCTCAATCACATGGTTGTGTCAGAGCTGCAGGAGGATGACTCACAGTTTGAGTCCTTGGTGAACCAAGCTGAAGAGATGTATTCATCCATGGTAGCGAAAGAAACAACTTTGGAGAGTGCTGCAGCATCAGATATGCTGAACAAAATCAAGGAAAAGGTGGACACGAAGAGGTCAGACCTTAGCACAAGGTCAAAAACCAGCCGGCTGTGGGTGAACTATCAGAAGATGCTGCAGACAGCCCGAGCTCTGATTAAAGCAGATCGTACAGGATCTTGAAAGATGCACTTGCGCACAATGTTGGACTGTCTGCCAATATTTGCCGCCGCTGGGCACTACAACTACCTGAAATCAGCATATTTCTACCTCCAAGAAATGTGCCAACTCGACACCAGACACCCTGATGTACTTCCAGGGGTTTCCATGTGATCCGCCGCAGCAACCAGTTCTGGGCAGGCCTTAGCTCTGACCTTGTCATCAAGCAGACACTGATGATATCCTTGAAAAGCAGTGGAGGCTTGACCCATGGAAGTGGAATGACTGACGAAATGCGAGCATTGTGGACCATGTCTACACCCATCACATCGGAATACAACCACGCCATGCAGGAATTTAATGACCTCACATACACGACCAGCGAGCAGCACCGAGAATCCTCTGAAGCAAGGATAAAAAGAGATCATTCTGATCTAGAAAAGATCAAGGAAAAGCTTAGCTCTTGCACACCATTCTCTCCAGACCCATCCCTGAGAAACATAGTAACTGGTGTTGTTGCCAAAGAGGAGGTGAATGTGCATGAGTTGGAGACTGTTGGCAATGAGATCATTGAAAAGATGATTGGAAAACCTGTTTTGGAATATCCTTCAACGGAAAGACCGGGCAAAAACCCTTGCAGATGACTCCAGTGTCAAAGTTGCCCAAGACCGAACCATTGATCCTGCTTTGCTGTTCCAACGGTTCCTGATCATGTCGAAAACTGGGCAGTTTTCACTGGAAGATGTAATGAGCTATGAGCTCTGCTCATTTCCTGCAGCCCTGTTTGAAGGCAGGGAAATCTTCTGTAAAGCCAACAAGCCCCAACTAGCGCAGGCTATCATTGAGTTCTCAAGCAAGAAATCAAACAAAACGGTCCTGGATTCCATCCCAGCAACTGAGCATTATGTCCTTGATGGTGGTTCCCTGGTTCACCGCTAGGCATGGAAAAAGGGTGACAGTTACGGTGCCATTGCACAGTCATATGCAGACTTTACCATACGCCTTTACGGTAAAGCAACAGTCGTTTTAGAGAAGGTCCATCCATCAAAGACAATACGCATCAGAGACGTGGTGAAAACACTCACCCCATTGTTAACTTCAATGCAGAGACTGAGTTTGTGGGAAGAAAGGATGATTTCCTTTCCAGATCTTGCAACAAACAAGGACTTATCCATCTTATGACGAGGAGCTGGAGAAGAAGGGCTGCTCTGTTATCAATGCTCCAGGTGACGCAGACGTGGACATTGTCAAAGCTGCAGTCCAAGGCCTCAGAACATCAGCCCACAACCTTCATAGGGGAGGATACAGATTTACTAATTCTTCTCCTCTTCTATGCTAGGACTAAAAATAGAGGCCTCTATTTTCGTTCAGACAAGTCCAAAGCTACTAAGGTGTACAACATCAGTGAGATGAAACAAGTCCTGGATAGTGACTTGTGTTCCCAGTTGCTGTTTGTTCACAGCCTTCACAGGATGTGATACAACTTCACGCATTTTTAGTGTTGGCAAACAGACAGCATTGCAGAAACTCGTGAATGGCGAGTCAACCATCCAGTCCTGTGCAAATGTGTTTCTGCTCAAACATCAAGCAAGGAATGTCATAGAGGACCATGGGACCAAGGCAATGGCAGTGTTGTTTGGCGGAAAGAGTAGCGATTCACTTGCCTCTTTGCGTTACAATCTTTTTAGCAAAAAAAATCGCCACTGCCAAATCATTTGTTGGCCCAGAACGTCTGCCTCCAACTGAGTCCGCAACCAAAATACCACTGCCAAAGGGTTTACTTCCAGATCATGTGTGGATTGGAAAGGAAGGTGACCTGAACCCAGTGGATTGGGGATGGAAACTGGTGGACAACCGATTCCTGCCAGTTATGACTAGTAAGACTGCTGCCCCAGAAAAGCCTCCTGCAGATGATACACTGTAATTGCACAACTGCCTGCAAAACACAACGGTGCAGTTGCAGGGCATATGGACTACCATGCATGCCTGCTTGTGGACCATGTCAAATTGGGAATTGTGAGAATCACTATAATCAACCTCAATGGGAGGAAGAGTGTGACGACTAATGGTGAATTAAGGTCACACTGTAAGGTGTATAAATAAGAAAAGTAGTTAAAAAATATATAAAAAACAAAAGACAAAAAAAAATGCATCACAAAATGAAAAGGGGTTAGCGGTACTGAGCCTTCACGTGGCAGCCCTGTTTGACTAATTTACAGTACCACACAGTTCTTAATGTTTAGTGTTTATTGGAATAAAAAAAAATGGTTATGTACCACAGAAAACCACCAACACAAGGCAAAACAATATGAAAAAAGAGAAATATGCGATTACTTAAGTGGAATTTGACTTATTTTTCGCATATGCTTGTAACCAATTACTTTAATATATAAATGTACTTATTTTCACTATCTATCATGCAAATATGCTAATTAGAATATTAAATGGCCAAAACATGTATCAGGCACCAGTATTCCTGGTCTAGGAGGTTAACAAAGGAGTAATGGTCATTTTAAAGGAACTGACGGCGGCCATTTTGAAAATGGGGCCTTTCTTGGAGTCAAACTTTGGTAAACTTTCAGTATGTTTTTAAGTACATCTGATACTACTGTAAACCACTGAGAAACCTTTGTTAGAATTTTTTGAGGGTCAAGTCATATTTGCAGCTGACTACTATTTCACGGAAGGTCTTCGGGGATGTATTGAAAATTCAGAACTAATTATGTAGTCTCAGAACATATTATATGTTTCTGAAGAGCCCGAGGTTACCTACCTCAACCTCGGGCGCATGCGTACGCTGCGACCGGCAGGGAATGAAAAGTTTGGCGTCTGTATGTTTGAGTTTTGTATCCGTTTTTTTTTTACCCGTTTTAAGTGTTTTTAAGTGTGCTTATTGCTATCCTATGGAAAGTGTTCTTGGTGCCAACACATAAGAATGGATTTTAATTCACATCGTCGCTTTGGGAACTTTGTTTTGCCTGCTGCTTGCCTGGGAGAGTTTGGCTGTCGGCAGACCTCGACGCAATACTCGCAACAGGAGTTGTTGGACTTTGCAAGACCAACTCGCCGCCGCAGATTTAAGGCATGGAATTCCGGACTCTCTTCGTAGATCCTCTCCAGTATCCAGTGAGAAACGAAGGCAAAACGGAGGAAACGTGGGAAACGGGGAGGCATCAGACTCCGGTCAGGAAACAGCATCTTGATAAGATTCCTTTGCCTTCCGTCATCATGGGAAACGTACAGTCACTAAGAAACAACTGGACGAACTCCAGGGGATGGTTCGTTTCCAGAAGGACTACAAAGATTGCTGTGTTTTGGCCTTTACAGAGACAGGGTTCACTGAATGCGACCATGACACAGAACTCGCTATTGACGGCTTTGGAGCTCCCCTGCACCTGGACCGAGACACTGAAACTACGGGGAAAAGACAGGGCGGCGGGGTATGTGTTTACATCAATAAAACATACTGTAGTTCCATGATAATCAGGGACCGCATCTTGCACACCCGATATTGAACTTTTATCCGTCTCGCTGCGCCCCTTTTACTTGCCCCGTGAGTTTCCACAACTTTTCATAATCAGTATACATTCACCCCAAGGCAAACGCTGCGTCAGCTTGCAGCACTATTTTTTGATTCGGTGCAGAAACTGCAGTCCATCTCACCCGATGCGCCAATCATTATTATGGGAGATTTTAACCAAGTGTCGCTTAAAAAAGACCTTGCAAAATTTCTACCAGTATGTTTCCTGCCCAACCAGACGGGACAGATACTGGATCTCTGCTACGGGGTCAATTATAAATGCATACAAAGCCGTCTCACTCCCCCCGCTGAGCTCAGCGGATCATAACTGTGTGCATTTATTGCCAATTTATAAACTGTTTAAAGAAGGAGAAAGTGCAAACTAGGGATGTTAACTGTGGACTGAAGACTCGTGATCAAGCGCAAAAATAATTCTATGATAACTATCCCTTGATTTCTTTGTCCCATTAATTTTTATCAACATGGATAAGTGCATCGGCTTGCCTTGTGCAAATGTTTTTTTATTGATAACAACATTGGCATATACTTGATCAAAACAGGTGTGCCTTCAGGAATGCTTTGACTGTTACAGACTGGGGACACTTTTAAGAATACTTGTGACAAATCTTGATGAACTGACAGATGTGGTTGCTCTTATGCTGTGTCGGTAAAGACAATGAATTCTTAGCAAAACTGTTAAAATGGTTCACATAAGCCATGGTTACCAAAGCAGTTAGAGGTGGTCTGGAAAAAAAGAGCCTGGGCCTTCCAACAAGGAATTTTAGCAGCAGTATGTAGCCAGCAGGGACTAGAAGAACTGAAGATCAAAAGCAAAAAAATGCTTATCCGAATTTAAAATTGGAAGACAATATGTGCATCAACCAATCGGGGTTCCGTATGGTCTAGCATGAAGACCATAGTAGCCCACCAGAATCCAAAAAGTAAGCAAGTCTATTATTCTGAATGGTTTTTAAAAACTCTGACATTGAGTCGTCAAATGCTTTTAATGTTTTTTATAATCGTTTTGACACAGTGGATTTTAGCAACACAACTCAGGAACTGGAGGATATGCTTGTAGACACTCAGCACTTTAAAATTGAACAAAAATAAGTAGAAAAGGCATTTCTTAAAATCAAAGTGAATAAAAGTCATGGGCCAGACAAAATCTGTGGGCGTCTGCTTAAGTCATGTGCAGTTCAACTCAGCCATGTCTTCAATTCCATTTTTAACCTGTCTCTTAAAGAACAACATGTGCCAGAAATATTGAAAGATGCTGTCATAGTCTCTTACTTAGTTGCTCTTACTTCTAATTTAATGAAAACCTTTGAAAAGATGGTGAGTACAGAGCTTTTAAGGAAAC
>NC_079421.1:13561753-13761665 GCF_026213295.1 Gadus chalcogrammus | reverse complement strand
CATGGGATAAATCTAGGCACACAAAGCCTGCAAATTGCATGATCCAAAGTGTGTGTGTGTGTGTGTGTGTGTGTGTGTGTGTGTGTGTGTGTGTGTGTGTGTGTGTGTGTGTGTGTGTGTGTGTGTGTGTGTGTGTGTGTGTGTGTGTGTGTGTGTGTGTGTGTGTGTGTACGCACGCACGCACGCAGGAGAGTGTTGGAGTAAAAAGACAGAGCAGACACCGGTTTCAAAGGATGAAAAGGTGAGGCTGCACTCGGCTCTTCCTCGCTCGTGGTTTCTCCAGAGATAACATTTTTATCTGGAAAACCCATTCAATGATAATAACGATGATGATGAGTTGTGATACTCCTGGGGTCCTTGTCGGAGGCGCCGTCCCTTGGTGAGGTTTCTTCAGGGAGTTGCTCACAGTTTCCTCGGGGAGACGGCAGTGGTTTAGCCACGGATTTGCTCATGGACGTTTCAGCTGGCTAGATGCTTATCAGCACCGGCGCCCATAGCGTTTCCCTGCGACTCAAAGGGGCTGCGCTAAGCCCATTTGATTGTATTTGAATGACCTCCCCCGGTACGATAAGGCCATCAACGCTGAATGGAGTGGGTGTATGGGTGAGAGAAAGATAATGGCATAGTGATGGGAACATAGGGATGGTAGCACATAAAAAGATGGGTTTCATCTGTGTTGCAAATGTTTACATTTAAACGTTTAACAAATATTTTTCTATTTGACATACATTGACATTCTTTTTCTTACTTTTTGTTATTTTGGAAGTGGTACTGAATTTGTGAAATACATTCTCCCTAACCCTTACCCTCAATTTTAAGATTGCAACATCTGCATTTCAGTGATTATATTCATGTGAATATAACTATGTATGGTCATTTATGGAATCATGGTATTTAAGCAAATAGGCCTCATTAAACACTGTATGATAACTACTAAGAAACTCACAAATGAACCAAAAAACAATTAAAATCATCTTATGTTGTTGGCCATGACACCTTTATAATCGTTTACAGGTATTATCTTCTTCATGCCACATAATTCAGTATTCCCTATTATGTTATTATCAGTCATATTCATATGCTTAGAAATGGATTGAGTTTGCCACCACAGCAAAACTACACTACCGTGGATCAATAAGCCTGGTCATAGTACAAAAAAAGAGGGGGAGAGAGAGGATTTTGCCGGTAACGGCAGGCAGCATCACACACTTTTATCCCCTGCTGTATGTGGGAGGCAGAGTGCAGAACGTCAATCGCAGTTCAAAAGGATAGACCACTGTGGCGGAATAATGAGCGCTTAAGGAGTTGTGGTCTTTCAACTTGCATATCACAAAGGTCATTTCAATTAAGGGTAACTACCTTGCAGCATGGGGCCCACCTAATTATAGCACATCACAGAGCCTGGCTTCATTTGAAAATACTTCTTTAACTTCCAACATCAGTGTTGGACTGCATTTTCCTATAAACACCTTTCTGCTTTGTTATCTATTTCACCTGATATAACAAGGAAAAAATACAGTAATGAGCACATCTATAATGGAGAAGTTCGGCAGTGTACTTTCAGATAATAAAGAATGGTCTTCAACCATTACATTGCATTTATTCATTTAGGCGACGTATAATAAAGTCAATCGTCCTTCATGAGGCGTCATCGTGGTGCATCATCGTGGTGCGTCGTCTTGGTGCGTCATTTGAATCGATGAGGACAATCGACCCGTCCAAGGACCTTACAGGGCCCTTGGTTGAGTTTGGGCCTATCGATGGTGATTGTGTCAATTGAAATTATAATTGAACTGAAGTGCTCTCTGAAGTGCCTTGAAAGGGAACCTGCATCGATGACACACACTCATTGGCGTCTATGCACACATGCTGAGGAGAATGGAACACACTAAAGACCTGAATGGACGGAAGTCCTCTGCGGTCTTGGCAGAAGCTTGTCAAGAGACGAACGCTGAAATCATCCTGGCCTGTAGCCATCTGTGAGTTTGTTTCTCCCTGCCTGCATGGGCCCATCACTTGCGGAACGATTTGCCATCATATCATAGGGGTTGAAACGGCTTGCAGCCACTTCATAGCAAGGGCGGCATCGATGTTTGCCTCATAATGCTATGGGAGAGAGCACAGCTGTTGAAATAAAATCATTTATAATTACCAAAAATATTCATTCAGCTATATCAGGTAATGCATTGAGTAATATTTGAGGGATGCTAATTAGGTATTTAGCCCCAGTCAGTGAGTAAAGATTGCCAGAGTTCATGACAGAGTGGTTTTAATTAGTTGGTTTATGTCGGTGCTATTATTCAATCAGACCTAAGTTAGAGGGTTTATTGGAGTGAATAAATATAGGGAGGATTCCGCCATGTCTATGTACACATCGCAGTACCAACCGGCTTCATAAATCAGCACGCTTGTGTGCGTTTGAGTTGAGCTTTGGATGTTAGGAAAATATCATTTAGGAGTAAACATCATTTGGCTCTCATTTTTACCATGGCTTTGTGTGCAGCGGTGTTGCAATAACTTATCGGTCTACGACAACGCCAGCATTTCCACCCGGCGCTTCACACCAAATTAAAATTGCTACTCTTAACGTTCGCCCGGCTGGCAAACCAGCCAGCTACTACCCAGTAGGGCTGAACGATCTAGGGATCTAGGGCAGCCATTGCGATATGCAAATCGCTTTCTATTACATTGCGAGGTCGGTTTGAATTCAATTAATCGTTCAGGCCTACTACCAAGTTCCATTTCGGTTTCCCAGCACAATCATTCTGCTACAACAAGGATGCACCAGTACTGCAGTTTGAGGCTAACCATGACAGTGTGTCAAAGTGGAAAAGGAGACTTAAAAAGACATGTTCCCCCCCGACGTAGCATGCTGCTCTACGCAGCCTGTAGGAGCCCTGCTGCGTCCACACGCTGGCCTGCGGCGTCTGGCTCTGCACAGCGGGCCTTGGTCCCCCCCCCCCCCCCCCGTGCTGAGCACCAGCATTGTGAAACATGTATGGAGATCTTGGCCACACCACCACTGATCATCAGACCCCTGCCACTGTGATCCTAATTAACGGATCAAAGCAGCGGAGAAGAGAGCACACATACACCATTAAATCCTCCTTGTGTTTTATCCCATGTCTGCGCGTGTCTGTTTGTATCTGGTTTTGTTTATATTGTGTGTCTCTTTGTGTGCGTGCGTGTCTGGTTTTGATATATCAGTGTCTGGCTATGATGAGATGTGGTGGATCTGTTTCGATGGGACGCCTTTTTGAATTTGATTTGGGAAAAATGTATTCCATGGGACGTTGACAACCACCGCTGTGCACTTGTAGGGCAAGCTGTGATCGTTTACAGGGAATGTCATATGGACCCCGGAAAAAGTATGCAGGCACTGATGTAGTGGTGAAGTTCTTCAATCAAGTTCTGCATGGGGAGGCACCCATACGATACCAGTACCCAATACTGAACTCATGTACTCGTAAAACTTTTTTGATGCAACCACCTGATAATACTTTACACGACGTAACGTATCGTTGAACAGCCAAAGGTGAACCCAAAATGTTGTTTTTTTTAAGTGGTATTTTTTTCTTATCTGATCGTCAATGTAGTGATCGATGCCATTCTATTACTTTTATTGAAATAAGCCCCAAATTTATAGAAAAACTGTGAACCGGCGGAGAAGTTTGTGTGGACGTGAGGAGCTCTGTATGGGCAGCGGTTGACTTCGGTGTCCAAGAGAAAGTATAGCTTTTCGGAAACTTATTTAAAATTGCTACGGTGTGTCCGGAATGGTGAACCTCTGTCTGAGCAGTGATTTATTTAATACCTGCGTCTCATTAAAACGCTCATACACATCGACGGTACTCAAATAGTATCAGAACGTTGCCGTGGGCCGTAACCATGTCGATAACACGCCCCCCTCTAGAACTCTCAGCCCAATACATTTTTTTTCAAATCTCATAGTGTTCGAATTCCCGCTGAAACAGTGAGCTCACTGGCTCTTTGAGCTGTAATGGTGTAATTAAGTACTTATATCGGTACTCGGTATAAGCGAGTACCCAGATGTAAGTACTGGTACTTACATTTCGGTCTGACAAAAAGTTTAATTCTAGTTCTGCACTTCTCACCCCTCACATTGGAGAGGAGAAGTCCTCACTGTAAATTCACTCCTTATGTTAAATGGCACGATTAACTAGCTGGTCAAGTGGAACTTCTCTGTACACACCTTAGTGAAAAGGACAGCAGCTTGACAGTTAGAGGTCTGACTTTCCTCAGAAACCTTAATAGACCTCTGAAGAATAAGTCCCGCCTCCGAGGTTCCAGGTTCCATCGGTTAAATGTCCATGGGAAACAGCATGGGTTTTTTGAATGA
This sequence comes from Gadus chalcogrammus, assembly GCF_026213295.1. Taxonomy (NCBI): domain Eukaryota; kingdom Metazoa; phylum Chordata; class Actinopteri; order Gadiformes; family Gadidae; genus Gadus; species Gadus chalcogrammus. Next base: position 13,757,305 of record NC_079421.1, on the reverse strand, counting down.
TCGTACATAACAAACTCTGTAGGTGGCGAAGAAGAAAAAGCTGCTCACGTTTTTAACTAAACACTCTTTCCATCTAGATTCCACTTGGGTTTTGGATTGTCGGTTCCGTTAAAGTAGCATTAATAATCGTTTACTACTTACGGTGGAGCCTCGGAGGCGGGACTTATTCTTCAGAGGTCTATAAAAGAAATCGAGTCACTTAAGATGGTCTTAGGTTTGACTTTGTGTGTTTGCATTTTCGCAATCAGTTTAGATAACTTTGTCAAATGTTGATGAATACCATACTGTATACTAAATATACTAACCAAAAACCTATCTATTTTAAACCAATCTACTAATATTGAGTTGCCAATTATACTTAACTAATGTTTTCTTCACTTGGGGGACCATATCTGACCTCTCACTCGCTTATCCCTTATATTTTTGCACATGCCTTCCTTGGTGTGTCTGTGCACACGCACACAAAGACCATGCATCCATTCTGTGAGCAAGAAGATTTGGGTCAAAGAGAAATTCTCTCCTGAACAGCAATTTAGCTTTGCTTGCATTTTTGCTCTTGCGCTGTAGTTTTCAGGAATCGCTATGGACTTAACAAAATCTTCCTTTAAATTCCCTCCCAATAGAAATTGTAGGCCCTTACTTATTCTGTTGCAAAATGTAGAACTTTAGGTAAAAAAAGGTACTCACCATTATTTGTTAACCACATCTGTCGCAGATCGCAAATTACAAACTGTTTTTGTTCAATGTCTAGTCAGCTGGGGCTTGGTCGGTATACATAACAAGTGATGACACCAGGTCGCTACTTTTCTCTGTGTAAAGTGTTTTTTAGTTTTGCAAAATGAAAAATTAAAAAGTTTGGACAGACACAGCTTTTGTCGGTGCAAAAATTGACCCCTTTTTCTCTTTCTCCCCCCCAATCTGTCTTTGTCTCTCTTTCTCCTTATCTATCTCTCTCTTTGTCTCTATTCCTTATTGTGTTCCTTCTCTGCACCATACTATCCTACTATCCTCTCGGCCTGCATTGGGGTTGCTCTGCTATAGTTCAGTGGGCCTTTAAATGGCTTAATTTCCCACTACCCCACTTGGGAGAGTGTTTTTAAAGGGCTAAAAAACAATCAAAATCCACAGTGAGGGAAGCTGCATTGAAACCCTGTCTTTGAACTGTGATTGACCGGCCGGAAAGCCAGAACACTTGCAAATAGAAGGACCAGGCAATGTTTGGTGATGGGCTGTGTGCCTGTGGTCCTGTTGCAGACAGACACAATTACAAACACAGACAACCCCCACTGGGGCTGGAACTCACGATAATTCGGGCCAGCAGGTGAAATCCAATCAATTCTCAATTCGCCTCAGAAAATTGTCAGCGTTTTGTGTGCTTTTTGCTTGTTTGACCTTGGCAACAGCTTTAGTCATAACATGCCTTTTAATTCTTGAAGGATTTCTGACAACATACTGTTATTTGTTTAGCTCTCAATGTAAAAATATAGCCCTGTGATTTATTTATAGCGTAAAGCTTGTAAAAGGGTTTGTGTTTGTGTACTTGACAATGACAGATTGTCATCAGATATCGTTTATTCAGTCCCTCCTTGTATCTTACACACACACACACACACACACACACACACACACACACACACACACACACACACACACACACACACACACACACACACACACACACACACTCATGTGGTTGTCATGCAGTGGAACAGCTTCGCTCCAGAGGGAGGGACATGAGTAAGACCAAACCCCTCAGAGACTCACAAAGAGACGGATGTTTGAAAAAGATGCTTTGAAGGAGATGGAAGAGAAAGGGGCGTGGGAGAAAGTACTCTTATGTTTAAGAGAGTACTGTATGGAGAGTGGGGGAGTTCCGGGCATGCATGTTAGAGCTCCATGAAATATACATAGGCATTAAATGGAGGAAGTGGTGTTTGAGCGTCATCGGGAGAGAGGGATAAGCACCAGGGCTATGGCTTAAGGATGGCTTGCTCTGTACCTCTTTACCGGCCTTTATCTCCCATACGCACACACCCATGCACATGGGGGAGGGGGTGGGACACGCGCACATGCAAACAGGGGGGGAAAGTGGGACTAACACACACACACGCTCGCGTTGGATTAGATGTCTTTAGCCACAAGTCAAGCATGAATTCAATAGGATGGGGACTCCATGTGAATGGCCTTCACCTGGAGAGCTAGTGAACTGTGTTAAGATTTATTTCATTAACCAGTTATGCGCTCAATACTTGAACAGGGTGAGAGGCTCTCATTGACTGAATGATGAGGATCAAGGGATTCGGTTTTTTACCATTCTTGTCTTTAACAGAGAATGGAAATTGGAAGGAAAGGAACACGTATCCAATTGATCTTGCTTTATTGGAATTTGGCAGAAAGCGTGTTGGCTTGTATTAAATTGTTCAATTAAAATTGTACATTTCCATGCCATTTTGAGGTTTTCCATGTCCGGCGTGAAAGACATTTAAGAAAGGCTGTTTACAGACACACTGCCTGGCTGTAAACTGTATCTATAACCTTCCAGGCTTCACAGGCCTGTGCCCCGAATCTGGTCAACACATTTTCAGGTCCTTAGTCAGCACAGTCATTAGTGCCACATAAACGGCTGTTACACAATCATAAACACTAGGGTCAGCGCAGTGTACACTCTGGCACACACCACAACACACACACACTTTTACACACGCATACACTTTTACACACACACTCACCATTTTACACACACTCACACTTACACACACCTACACACATGCACACGCACTTACGCACACACACTTACGCCCACACACACTTACACACACACACACACACGTGCACGCACGCACGCACACGCACGCGTGCACACAAACAGACATGCACATTTACACCCACACAATTACACACACAAGCACACACACACACACACACACACACACACACACACACACACACACACACACACACACACACACACACACACACACACACACACACACACACACACACTTACTTCCTCGCCGTGGCGTCTCCCCCCTCGCCGTCACTTCGACTGGCCGTGACCTCGCTGCTTAATGGGCTTGTCCTGGTTAACAACCCCCAGGGGCTGTTGTTAGCACCATCATCAAAACGCCCCAGCCCCTGCAAATGGCGTGTTTCTTTTTCCAAGTTTTCCAATGGCGGCACACAGGACCAAACCTCCCCCCCGAGCAGGTGTTTGCAGGTGTGAAGTTTGCACGGAGCAGGCCCTGCCTTGCTTGTTATTCAGGGTGGTGTGGGGGGAGGGAGCAAGAGTTTTGATTTTGGGGGGGGTGGGGGGGGGGGAGGCAAGGAGGTAGGATAGGGGTACGGGGCCGGATGCGCTGGCAGGCACTCACAGTCGCCGCAATTTACAGGTCTGTCGGAGAGAGGGGGTCACCCAGAGGGGAGAATTAAAGAGCGTTCAGAGCTGTGAAATAGGCTGTCGGCGGCCAGAATGAGCAGCAGGAAGTGGGTACGGCGAGCCGACTTCCTGTGTGCTTCACCAGTGTTTATTTTTTTTTTTCTGTTTTATATCTGAAGGCATTTGCTTTAACCGCGGCGAGACTTGGCACAGATCCACCCCTACTGGGAGCACCTGGATCTGGGTTTTTCCATTTTGAGCCAAAGCGTTTTCTAGTGCCCTTGCATCTGCAGCAGGTCTGATGGTGACAGTATGGCAGCCGGAAGCAATTATAATGTTGTTGTTTTTTTACATGGCTGTTGTTATTCTGACCCATCAGAACAATAAGTAATGCAGTGTTAGCTGTGTTTTGTCGTTTGTTGTTTGTTGTTGTTATTGATGTTGTTGTGCTCAATGTTTTCTCATAATGACAGTGTAAACACAGGCAATTACAGGCTTTCTTTGTTGATTGTGGGCCTGTTTATTTCAGAACGTAGAGCTTGCGTGTTATCAGTGCAACAACAATAACAACACCACACAAAACGACGCAATTTACGTTTCCAACGCCGTTCTTTTGAACTCTGAGGAATCTTTGCATATATGAATAACAATATCAGCATCAATATGTATCGAGGTAATTTCATCGCAACCAGCCGTCCAATAAAACTCTGGCCAGGGGTCACAGAGACAGGAAGAGTCAGGGGGAAGCCAGGCTGATTAACCTCATAGCGGAAGCTTGGGACAGCATCCTTGTCTAAAGTGACTGCAGGGTCACGGCGGCCTGTCTCCTCGTCTCCTCACCTCTCCCTGCCTCAACACGGGGGTCAGGAGGGGAAGCAGATAAAAGCAAGGAGGCTGAGAGAGGGGGAGGGGGAGGGGGGAAAGGAGGAGGCCTATGAAAGGAATATGGTGATCAGTCTATCTCAGTACGACAGTACATCAAGCCGGTGGCTCAAGCACCAGCCTTCCTCCGGGCTGTTCCCTTCATGACTGTTGTTTGTGTTTGTTTAATTCTTTTGACAACACCATTGGAGGATTTCACCCAATTTTGATATACCTGAGTCACAAAATAAACGAATCAAATTGTCGTAAAACTAATTCCGCTCTCTTGCGCTTTTTTTTGTCCTTTCTTTCTTCCCTCCCAGACGTGATACGGAACATGACCATGGAGTCGAGCGCCATGCCGATGCCCATGTCGGACCCCAACGCCTGGGCCACGGCCATGAACAACCTGGGCATGGCCCCCATGAGCATGGCCACGCAACAGCTCATGCCAGGTACGCCAGCTGACTCTTTTAATCTAACGCTAACACTCACCCGGGTTACGGATCAGCTCCACCGGAGCCATGGAGCGCCGCGTTTAACGAGCGCCCCCGACAGCCCTCTCACGCGGCAGGGGGAAATGCTGCCATCGTAATAAATGTGAGGGTGTTGGAAACTGCCTTGTGCCGTGTTGTGGCGTGTCCAATGTAAAAAAAACAAAAAAAACAACCTTCCCCTGGAATTATCTGCCTTGCTGGAGCCAGCTGTGCAGAGGCCGATTTATTCCGGGGAAGAGGCAGGAGACACGGCAGTCAGGGAGGATCCATTGCTCTGGGAGTAGTTTTGTTTTTCCTGTCCTCAGCTCTCAACTTCCCCGCCCTGTTAGACGGCGAGTGCGACTACGAGTTCGGCAGTAAATCCAGTATGCATCGTTGGATATATGAGCAATTTGAGGACGTGCGCCGTGCAGACGGAAGACATCCAAGTGTGGATTTTAATAATTCAAATCAAACACTGTATAAGAATCATTGATTTTTGCTTTAAGACGTTGTGCTTGGTTAATGCATGAGTAAATGAACACGTCCCAAGGCACACTGGGTAACGTCGATTACGGCTTGATCCGTTTCGCTCCCTCCATCTACCGCATCTCCAGTTTCCCTATTTGGGTGATTATTCCCAAGCCGGAGACTAAAGGAAGTGAGGAGGTCGAGGAGGAGGGCGTCTGAACGCACCCGACCGAATCATCATGTTAAACCACTCCACCCGAAACCTTATTAAAAATACAAGTCGTTATCTCCTCTACCTGCTCCTCCAGTGTCCTGTGCAGCCGAGGCGGTCACACAGGCACACTCGGGTCCTGCAGAGCTCTCTCATCGTGCGTCGCGGGCAGATTGCCTGGGATGCCCCTTTTCAGCCAGAGCTGATGTAATTTGGTGGCGGGCTGTATTGAATCTGGTTTAATGGTCTGAAGGACTCGACGTGACAGGGTGGTAGCGTGGCCATCATTGCCTTAGGTTCTTATTTCATTCGGTGTCTTTACGTCCTCAAACAGCCATTATTTCATCCGTGGATTGGCTACAAATCGGCCACATACGGGTTCTTCTCCTTCCTCTCCACGACCACGGTCATCATACCGTTGGCCTCAGCCGATTCTCCTGCACAGCCGTTCAATACACTGTCTCCAATTCACCTTTCCATCTCCCTGCTAAGCGGAGTAAATCTGCCAGCACCCCTCTTCCCTCGTCTCTCCGGTTGTGCGGCTTTCCGAAAGTGTTTGATAAATCACTTGTTACTTGTCGGTTAGGATTCCCCTTCCCGTTCCTTGTCTTTCTTAGGGGAGAGTGGGTGTGTGCGTGTGCGTTAGCCATTAAATAATCCAAATAGGTTTCTTGACAGATGATATACGTAAAGGCAAGCCAGACACTGACACACACACGCACACACACACACACACACTTGTGCCCCTGCTCGACGTTCCTTCGGTCGTTGTGTGCTGCCGCTGTTTGTTTTTAAGAACTTTGTATCTTTGTAATAAATGTGAGCGGGAAGGGGAAAGGGAAGACCATTATTCTTAGCAAGGAGGAAAAGCTGAATAACAGAATAACTCACCAGCAGATGGGGAGCAAAGCAGTTCAAAATGATCTAATGTCCTAGATGGAGATTGGACCCACACAGGCACCCAAGTGTTCATATTTCACATGAAGTGTTTGTGGAGGACGAGCCTCCTCTCCTACTCAGGGTTTCAATGGAATTTGATTTTCAGTACTTATTGGGCTAGACCGTGGCATTAAGAGAGCCCCTTTGTCCCTAGTTCTCCAGACAGGTGGGTGTTGTGTGTTGTGTGTGTGTGTGGGAGTCGGGCTGTGTGTGTTAGGGGTTGCACGACTGCAGTTTATTTTTAAGTCGACCTTTCTATCAATGAGGTCATCACATACTCCCACAAAACAAAAAGAAACAAAAATATAAGAAGACGGAAGGGCTGTCCGAAAATGTATTTAGCCAAGATCTCTTTGCCGGAAGACAACCAGGTCATTAGGGTTTATCCATTCCAGCAGTACAAAGTCAGGCCTGTATACAACAACAAAAAATACAGTAACAGGCATATCAGATCAAGCTTAAAAAAGTCTGATTGTGTTGCAGCAATCAGACAAAAAAATGCTAAAATAGATTTGAAGTCAATTCCTACGCATGTGGACGCGTTCCCTCTATAGAATAATTAATAAATAGACACGCATTTGTGTGTTTTGAAAGTGTAAGAGGTTGGTAACATCAATAGAACAGTTTGCAATGTTTTAATTTATGCCATCAATCACCCACATAGCACTCGTGGGATTTCTCTCCGTGTGAACTGCTCAGAAGTCTTTGTGTTGTGACTGCGGCGGTGACAGTTACTTGATTTTGTTTGGTCAGACGCCTTGGTGCTATTTTGTTTGGTCAGACGCCTTGGTGCTAAGCGTAGCTTCCTGTTTGATGCGACAAGAGCTCACCAACTGCTGTCTCCTCTGCCAACGGCACAGTGGCAGTGTGTGAAATTATGCGCCAAGAACTAGTCGACGTCTCCTGGCAGGGTTGACTTGGTAGTAACTTCACCCGTCGGTTCCTTATGCAACCCCTAGTGTCTGTGTGTGTGTGTGTGTGTGTGTGTGTGTGTGTGTGTGTGTGTGTGTGTGTGTGTGTGTGTGTGTGTGTGTGTGTGTGTGTGTGTGTGTGTGTGTGTGTGTGTGTGTGTGTGTGTATTTGTGCGTGTGTGCGCACGTGTGTGTGTGTGTGCGTATTTGTGCGTGTGTGCGCACGTGTGTGTGTGTGTGCGTATTTGTGCGTGCGCACGTGCGTGCATATGTGTGTGTCGGTTTGTGGTGGCCTGATGTGGAGGAATACAGATGTCAGGGGTAGTGGAGGGATCCTTGAATCATGTGACAAAGAACGAATTAGGCCCGGGTCTGGGGGGTAATTTATCTCTATTAAAGCTGCTGGGACCAGGGAAGTGTTCTAGCAGGTCGGTGTGGGGGGGGGGGGGGGGGTGCAGAGGACAGCTGTGGTCCCTGTCACTGTTCACCTGGAGAAACAGCTGGTGATTCCCTGTCGTTTAGTCTCCCTCGCTCTCTCCCCCCACCCTCTCTCTCTCTCGTACTATCCTTGTCTCTCTCTCCCTCTCTCTTTCTCTCGTTTCCATTTCTCTTGTCTCCTATATTGCCTGTTGTTATTTATGGACGCTCAGCTGTCGCAGAGGAACATCAGATAATTACAACAGGAAGATTCACTATATCAAATGATCTTTCATCCGATGCAAGACAGATACAGCTGAAATGTCGTTGGGGGGGGGGGGGGGGGGTAAAAAAACAACGACCTTTTATAGCCCTGCTGTCTCAGCTGCGGGTTCTGTTGGTCTTTAAAATAGAGTTGAAAATGTTAACTCCACCATCTGAATCGGGTCAGGCTCGGAGACAAACGAGGTGTCAATCAGTTTATGGTGACTGCTCCTTGTGAATCGCATTCCACATTTGGATATTTTTCACGCGATTATATTCTTTGAGGGCTTTCAAGTCTAAAGTTTCGAGTCCTTCAAAGACGCAGTGTTATTTTTAACTCAAGGGCGACATAATACGCCACTAGTCACAATATGCACAGGAATAAGAGAAAGGCTTGTCACCTCGGAATATTGGCTGATCTTATTCTTGCACAGCGGCGTATGTCAGGAGCATGCAGAGGAGGGGGACCTGACGTTCTCTCTCCCTACAGAGAGGATTCAGACCCAGAAGGATACTCTCTCTGTCACGAATTATACTTCCGCACTCATGTGCATCCAGAGAAGCGCATGCAGGGTTTTATGTGGGTAAAACTTGACCCGCAGACCTGACTCGCATGATAGTCAAGTCTAACATGTGACTAGTCTTACAAGTCGACCGTGCAAACTATCAATGAGACGTGTAGATTCCGATACATATTCTGTGCAAATAGGAACGTGCTTTATTTACAGTTTAAATCCACATGCTTTGATCATGCCAACACTGAAATTTGATCTAGTCTCTTCCTTTGTCGCTGTTTTACTACTGAGAAGAAAAAACCTCTTGCCTATTGGTATTCTACTGAGCCCTCCAGGGGTAACATGATCAAAATGATCAAATAAACGGTAAATCTGTGCACACAGATTTGTAAAGCATGCGAACGGATTGGTTAAGAGCACAAACCGATAAGTTAGGCCCGCGAAAAGATTGGTCAATCAGCTCTAGGATTTGTAAGCCAAATTCAGCAAATGGAACGGCCTTGATCCTCAATGACAACTTCCTCCCAGTTAGTCCAATACATCTAGATTTAAGGGCAGATTAAAACCATCATTAAATCTGCCCTTTAATTGTGATTTTTTGGATCAAACAATTGGATTGCCTTCTGTTTTTATAATTTTACCTCAGGGGTCTCCGTAGAATTTCCCATGCCCCTTGTGCGTACGTGTCCTGTTGTCTCACGTGAACCTATTGTTTCATTATAAAAAAAAAAAAATCCCAAACTGTATCCCTTGTTCGCAACCACCCCAACCCGCCCACCCACCCTCCAAACCTCCCCAACGTCAACTGCATGGCTGCCTCTTGAGCTGAGTCCTCGGGCAGCCTATAGGTGCCTCTCTCTAATCCTGCGGGAGCCAGGGATGTCACCAGCCAGTCTCTCTCTCGTCCCCCTTCGCTTCCTGCTGCTTCTCCTCACACAGGAGTGTGTGTGTCTGCTTGTTTTTCTGCACATGTGCGTGTCTTGCGGCGCATGTGCGTGCGTGTGTGCATTTCTGCCTGTGTCTGTCTGTCCATGTGTGTGTGCAGCTGAATAAACAGGCCACTGTTTAAACCTATTGAAACACTAACTCTGGGCCGCGACGTGGCAGAGCCATGCCTCGTATGCCACCACCACCACTGGCGGTGCGACGCACAACACATCGCCGGAGCTGAACACCAGCAGCTTCTGTTCCGCTATTATTAGCCCGTGTTTCTTCAGCATTTGGAAACAAGGGTTAGAGTTGTCGTAGCTGGGGTCCTCCCTCCTCCTCCTCCTCCTCCTCTTCCTCCTCCTCCTCTTTGTGCTCCTCCTCCTCCTCCTCCACCTCCTCCTCCTCTTCTTTGTGCTCCTCCTCCTCCTCTTTGTGCTCCTCCTCCTCTTCTTTGTGCTCCTCCTCCTCCACCTCCTCCTCCTCCTCCTCTTCTTTGTGCTCCTCCTTCGTCTGGGGGGGGGGGGGTAATTGCACGGTATTGTTGTGAACTCGTGGGGCGTTGGGTTGTACCAAGAGGGGAAGGCAACAATGGTGCATTGTACCGATTGTTGTCGCACGGTGGCTGCCAGAGTTGTTTAATCAAGATTGCACACCACTGTGTGTGTGTGTGTGTGTGCCACGCTATCATCCTCATCGGCTGTTGTTGTCATCAGCACGGACAGGGGATGTGAATAGGGGGGGGCTTATTTGCAGCTTGTGTAAAGGGGCTGTACACACCAGTGCACTCACAGGGAGCATAGGAAAAAGCGTATTAGCTTTAATGTCTCCCGCAGATACAGAAACGTTGGGGCTCCGAGCGGAGCCAACTCGAGTGTTAGCGCGCGTGAACTCGCGCAGACACCTGGCGCTGGGCTAAATGGATTATTCAGTGTGCCAATTGGCATTTGTTCCACTGTTCAGTGTTAACCCGGAGGTCAGATTCGTAGACAGGCGGCTCAAATCTCCGCCCGGACATGTATACCAAATATATACGTTACAGCTTAAGACCTGAATCGTAAATATTATCGGTTCATTCATGGTGACTGTTGAGCACGGCTGATTTTGAGAATACATATTAGGTCACCGGTTTTGTACAATAATTGTGAGCTGATGTGCGTGTCCCCACAGTGTAGAGGGGTGTGGTGGTTTGGAGCGGTGCTCTGCTGCAGAGCCGATGAACTGCAGGCAGGTCAAGCACGCCAGGGTGTCCCTCTGCCTTCGTGAACAAATTACAATCAGAGTTAACAGTACTTGGTTTCACATTAAGTTCGACGGCCACTCTTTCTAATTGCCCCTCTCCAAAGGGAAGACAGCGAATGCACGCGCCACTTACTAGATTACTTCATTTCATGAGCCCAAACACAAAATAATGAAATGCTTACCATGTCAAGGCCCGAGAGCCTTTCAAATGATCCCAACGAATTGTCCCAAATATTGTGACGCCTTCGGCTATTAGCGCGCCGTCCAAACACCAGTCCTCAGAGAAACAGGGCATCCCCAGTGCACAAATATGTGCAAAACGTGTTTAAAAAAAGAAAAATGAGATTCCCACCGGATATTCCAGCTTTCGGAACAGAGCAAGGAAACGCCTGCAGCAAACTGGAATGTTTAAAACATCTGCTCTCAGGGCTTTCTCACCGAATCTCCACCACAAGGCACATTGCTGGGGTATTCCCGTCCACTTCCCACCCGTCTCCAGTGTTCCTTATAGCACTTCCTGCGTCTAACTGCTGCCAGATGCTATGCTATATAGCGTTCCTACTGTGGACCTCACAAGAGCTGCGTCAGTCTCTGAGAGGGCGACCATATTCCTCATGTAATCACGTCCTGACGGGGCGATAATAATCAGCTTAATTAGTGTTTGACTATAACAGCTGTATCGTTGTCCTTGACTTGCAACCAAGTCGGCCAGACTATAATCCATTGAAATGGACTCCCAGTTATGTGCCAGTCCTTTTGGTATTCTCAGTTTGTTTCCGTCGGTCTGACCTTGAAAGTCAAATGAAAGGGGCTCGGACAAAGCACTGATTTGCATAGCATTGACTGTTGAAGAGCATGGACACGTCACAGTGTCGTCGTTGATTGATGTCTTCTCTGGACAATGATTGTTTGCCTTTGTGAGCTGATTACCTTATCAGATTTTCATGGGGTTTCAGATGAAGCTACTTATTAGACTATAGAAGACAATAGTACAAGCACAGTCACGCACACAAGCAGTCACACACACACACACACACACACACACACACACACACACAGTAGAATAAACAGACACACACAGTAGAATAGACAGTAACACACACACAGTAGAATAGACAGACAGACCCAGTGGACTGGGAGGAGTACCTTGATAAACAAGGTATGTTGCAAACTCACAAGCCAAACCACAGCCACACACACACACACACACACACACACACACACACACACACACACACACACACACACACACACACACCCACACACACCCACACACACACACACACACACAGTAGAATAAAAACACACACACACACACACAGTAAAATAGACAGACACACACACACACACACAGTAAAATAGACAGACACACACACACACACACACACACAGTAGAATAGTCAGACACAAACACACAGTAGAATAGACAGGCTGTGGACTGGGAGGAGTACCTTGATAAACAAGGTCTGTTGCACACTCGCAAGCCAAACCACAGCCACACAAACGCCCTATATTCACTACCAACAAACCAAGGGTATAGCGTCAGGGGAAAGGAAGTCACCTACTGGTACACATTACACATACTTTTTACATACATCTTTGCTTTTATCACATTAAGGACATCAAACACACAAATGGACTGTTTGAAAGAACCGTAAGCAGTTTAATCATATCTGCTAGCTTTCAATCTACAGTTCATTCCTCTGCTGCAGCGGTGGTGGGGGGGGTTGGCTGGCTCTCGCTTTGGGCCGTGTGATGACTGGTTGAGGAGGGGGGGGGGTGGTGGTGGTGGTGGGTGCCACAGGCTTTTGGCAGGTGGCAGAGAGAGACAGCAGGAGGTTTTAGAGGAGCGACTGACTCAGCGCTTTACACATAGGCAGTAATGGGGGCCGCTCAGACGTGACTGAGATTATATCTGTCACAGACACGGTGGAAAGGGGGTTGGCTAGACCGCAGATGAATGAGCAGAAATTCATGTGGATAGAGGTTTTTGGACGGCATATTTTGTGTTGGTTTTTTTGGATTCAGCTATAGCGATGGAGTTATAGTTATAATATAGTTTTTTTGGTTCTGAGACGGCACACTTAAAGGAGACAGCAGTAGGCTTGGAGAACAGAGAGAGCAGAGCTGCCTGGATGAAAAGGAGCCGGTTCCAACATCTGGCATGGCTAGGGATCCAGGTTTGCAGGGCTACCTTGCATCATTAGATGACATTTCCCAGCATTCTTCACAGCGCCGTCGCCGCATGTCGGCCCTGCGTCTCCCACCAATCTCTGAGTCCAGTTATGGGTGGGGGGGGGTGGCATTTGCCCAAGACATCAGAGAGGAGGAGCAGGGGATGCAGGGCCAGAGGTAAGTTGAGAGAGGGGGAGGAGAGGGACTTCAGAGATGGAATGATAGTGGAGAGGGAGGTAGAGTGCGGCAATTACAGCCCTGGAGGTTTTTCTGCATCAAATGTCAGTTGCTGGTTATTCTTTTTAATCTTCCCCACTGATTGATGTGCAGCTCCAGATGTAATTACCTTCCACAGACCCCCCAGGATACAGGACTGTTTAACATCGAAGAGTAACACGAGGTGTGTGTGTGTGTGTGTGTGTGTGTGTGTGTGTGTGTGTGTGTGTGTGTGTGTGTGTGTGTGTGTGTGTGTGTGTGTGTGTGTGTGTGTGTGTGTGTGTGTGTGTGTGTGTGTGTGTGTGTGTGGGGTCTGCCATTGTCGCATGGACTTGTGCATGTCATTATGGAGCATGCATTGCAGCGAGGTCTATTCTGGTTTGCGAGGAGTTCCCGTTAATGTTGAGCCACGAAAACAACTCAGGACGTCCAACAGAACAGGATGGCCTAGTGTGGGAGGACACATGCCCACAAGTTCTCCATAGATGTTCACTTCTCAAGAGCCCTTCTGTCTCGTACTCAGGGAGAATGTGTGGAATGACAACGGCAGAGCTGTCAGGCACTTTTCATGCCCAGATTGCAGCAATCTGCATCTGATCTGACCCATCCCGTAGGACGGCCTCATTAATGTGATGTATAAATAACTCAATACCACTGGCTACGTATGTTGAAAATCCCGAGGCCGTGCCGCACTGGAAAGGCAGCCACTGCTCCTGCAGTAAGGAGACGCTCTGTGTAGGTGGCTCAGTCGCTCGTACACAGAAACGGCGGAAAATTCTGCCGTTGAAATCCGATTTTTCCGATAGCATGAGCCAACACACACACACGTGCGCATACTCACGCACGCAACGCAACGCATCTGTTTTTATATTCACCGAGAGCAACCAAATACTGATGACTCCCTGAGAGTATTCCAATACAATCCGTCTGCTGAAGCACTTTGGCTGAACGCTCCAGGACTGGAGTGTGCCGGGTAGAGAGACGAGGGTGCTTCACCCGCCCAGATATGGCTTCAGGACAGTTTCTATTGTTTTTTTTGCCCTGTAGAGAACTCTGGTATAGCAGTAAATCCACCAGAGGGAGTCAACAGGCACTGTTGTTACACATATTGGACCGGCTCCCCGAGCCCTTAGCTTAAAGCTATGGAAGGCAATTTATTTTCTAAGCATTTTTTGTCATTTTTAATTTTCGTTACATCACAATGGTAACCAATAAATCAATTTCTGATTAAAAACAAGAAAACTATGTGCTGTCTGTGGCTGTCGCCTGTGAGGCCTGTAATGAGCCTGTCCCATTATTTATTCGACCAAAATTAAATGTAGTGATGGCTTACCCGTCTGTCTGTTTACCTACCTACCTACCTACCCGTCTACCTGCGCCCACTCTGCCCTTGCAGTCTTTGACCATGACCAGAGTTTTATTCCAGGCGGACCTCTTTCTGAAGCTTGGGAGCCTGTCCTGTGTTGTGGAAAGTGGCTTTGGAGGGAGGCCTGAGGTGGGTTGGGGCTGTTTTCGGTTGTATACTTTCAAAATCAAGCTTACTCAGCCTGGCTTCTCCAAATTGCCTACTCTTACTTTAAAAGTGAAGGATAAGTGAGTACTATAGGAAAATACACATGCGCGCACACACACACACACACACACACACACACACACACACACACACACACACACACACACACACACACACACACACACACACACACACACACACACACACACACACACAGACACAGACAGAGAGCATACCAGAGGCCACATGAAGTACACCAGTGCAGTGTGAAATTGCACAAGCCTTGGCCTGATGTAACTCAATCTTTTGCTTTTTGCGTTCCATGTGAGCTGAGACCTAGTTTGCTTCCAATCAAAAGTCAAAAATGTCCTTTTGCTCCAGTGCGAGGACATAAGAGCTTGGGTTTGAGAACATCATTTCCAGAAGGAGCATTCAAACAAAACCAGTAGATCCTTTTGGGTGTTAGATTTGGGATGCGTGTGTTAAGGTTTTCTCCTCAGTTCCCCTGATCAGTGTGTGTTTGAGGTGGTGGAAGAGGAATAGATCGCCTTAACTCCCCCGTCTATCTCCTCCGTGACCTGGGCTCATCTCCTCTCCCGCCGTCTGTCTTCCTCTCACTCACCTCACCGGGCATGAGAAGTCATCAATCGCCCTGGCAACCGCGATCCTTCCTTATTATCTGCTCTCTCTCGCTCCGGTACCTCGCGGCAGACTGATGGTGCGGTCATCGGTGCGAGACAGAGCAGGCTGCGGTGGTTCCTCTCGTGTAATTTCCTATTGCCTTAATTAAAACCAGTGCCAGGCGTCGGCCGCTGTGGAGCGTGTGCTGTTATTGTGGTGTTCTCTTTGCTCCTGGGTCACCTGTGACGCCGTCATGGTTTGGCTCCGTCACGTCGGTTCTCATTTACCCCGATGCCAAGAGTGCTGGCGTTCGCTTCGAGGCAATTAACTTTCTCACATTAGCTCTGGGGAAGCCGGTCCTTGAACTATTGAGAAGTCTTTATTTCTTTTTTTTACTTTTCAATTATGCATATTGTTTTTTGGATGTTATATTCATGCAGGGACTGTGTATTTATTTATAGGATTAGATTGTGTCACTGCAGATGACAGACGAATCAGACAGGGAAGGAAAGAAAAATGCTGAATGAAAATTCAATGTGACAGGTTGAGCTTAGGCTCTACTCATGCCTTGGTAAAAGTTAACAATTAGAAACTTCTGGCCAATTAGCCTTTTCTTGTAATAGTTCAATTTTTGTTGCGTTGCTTTGCTCCTAAAAGAGAGCTGCTTTGTTTTTAACATCCAATCCGTTGCTGATCTGCCCCTCCAGACTTTGACCCAAACCTTGGGATGATGACGGGCATCACCCCCATGAACCCCATGATGCAAGGCTTGGGCATGATGCCACCCCCCATGGAGATGCCCATCATCAAGGAGATCATCCACTGCAAGACCTGCACCTTGTTTCCCCCCAACCCCAGTAAGTACCATCAAATTGTATAAACTCACGCCTTTCTCCCTTCAAGCTCCGACCAAATCACCACTTTTGGTTAAGCCCTGCCTCATACTTTATTTCCACTGTGTGGGAGGAGGTAGAGTTGAAGCCACACTCTCCCCGTTAAAGTTCACTGCCAGAGAGAAAGTTTCTGTCAGCTTTGAGTCAAAGCCTACTTGCACATCAAACTTCAAGGCAGAGGAAAACAGAGGTCCCTGACTGGAGCGGGGTTTGGGAGTTTGCAAACCCTAACAAAACAAATCAAATTCCCTCTCCTTCCTAAGCAAATACACTTTCCCTATGTCTGAAGCCTTTAAGGCTGTTTTGTTTTTCTGTGATGCGTGCGTTGCAAGAATAGTCACTGTCGCTGTGTGATGCAAATGGAGGAGCTGATGAGAGGTTGGATCTCACTTCAAATACACATTCAGTTTTTTTTCTGAAGGATCAACATAGGGTGAATCAACGACCGTACTTCGTCACAAAGCGCATAGGTTCCCCCTAGGGGCTGAATGAGGCTGGCTTGTCACATTCTCATCCCTTCGACTTTGAAATTCTGTTGTAAACACTTCAGCTGCTGGGACTGTTTGTGTCATTTACAAAGGCCCCATCACCCACTGATAAATCTGCACCAGGTTTCAGAGGAGTTTTTGCATTGTGGCATAGGGGGAGTCTTGAGAAGAAGAAATGTCCAATCCCAAACAGTGCAATAACTGTCTTGGCCCCGGAGTCTGAACCGTGTCTTGACGCCGCCACGGTCATGCATGGGCAAAGTCTTTTCTGGGGCATCTCTGATCCATTACGGGTATCAAATATGTCCCGTCCTCCTCCACTCTACCTACACTGCTCCACATACCCTAATGGGTTCCCTCACCACCCGTCTCCCTATGATATTGTGGGCTAGTCACATGTGTCTTTGCCATGAAAGGCCCTCAGTGTCTCAGAGACGATTGCGCTGGGAAGCCTAACTTCGGAGATGACGATGACGACGAAGGGGGGGGGGGACTGCCAAGGATTGGATCTTGTCATGAAAGTCAAGCATGCCTCAGTACGAGGTGCTGCTCTGCTTCACCCAATGAGGCCAATGCAGGAGCTGCCTGCTTGTTGCCTTTGTATCTGTATCACACAGGCCAAGCTAACCCATCCAGAGGCTCCCGCCTTCCACTGTAGTTTTGTGTGTCAGGGGAAACGTCTCCAAACACAGTTGCATTTGGTTAAAGATTTACCTGGTTTTGGCTGACAAATGGGCCACTTAAAAAGGTCAAACATGTACAACGCCAACAGGACTTGTCAGACTTAACACTATTAAATGTGTCTTTAGAACTTCCCTTGCAACCCGCTTCAACCCTTCTTATCAAACGCAAACACAGTTGAGTCAAAACAATAGGAAATTGGCAATATCAACACAGAACTATTTGAGGTAAGGAGGAGGGGAGGAGGAAGTGTTTTCTGGCTGTTGACTGTGTTTTTAATGCTTCACTGTAAATGCCAGTTAAACATTACTGTTTGAACATGGTTTCATGAGGGTATTAGTGACTTTACAGCTAAGGAACCTGGATTTGAATCAGCAAGGAAAAAAGTTGTATTCACCGCAACTCTTTCATGTCAAAGTAAAGTCCAATCTGGTGTCACAGACAGTTTTATTTAGGCCTACTCTCGGCCCCACAGAAAGCACCTTCCGAGTGGAGAAGTGGGCTGACAAAGGAGTGGGAGAAACACAATGCTGCCACCTGCGTATTACTATTTCATGGTGCTTGTTGTCAGAAGTGCTTTACTTTACCACACAAGGGAATCTGGTGGAGTACCACGCGACTCTGCAAAAAGCGATGCTATGAAACCTGTGTGTTTGGTTTATATTGTGTGTGTTTTGTGCGGTTGTATGTATTTGTCGCCAACTGTCTGGCCTATTCCCCATCCCGCAAGAATGGATTGCATTCATATAGCTCTTTAAACCACTGCTGCCCCTCAAAGCTTTGCTTTATATGCCTTACATTCAGCTATCCCTATCTACACACACACAGACACACACACAGGTTAACACACAAAAAGCAACACCGGCCGGGCCAGACGTCAAACCAGCCCGTAGGGAGCAGCGAGCGGTGGGTTGGTGTTCTTCAAGGATACCTCGGCACTTAGCCGGGAGTAGGCAAGGGGTTTGAACCAGCAACCATGTTTATTTTGTCTGCGTCGTAATAAATCATTCAACACAGGGCTAGGCCTAAGATGTAGAGGGCCTTGAGCTGGACAACTCTGCTTGAAAGCAAATGTTCGTTTTAACTTTTAGCTACAGTTGGGGGTGGTGAGGGTGCATGGGTGATGCATGGTTTGTTATGAGTGCAGTAAGGTAAAGAAGTGTACATGAATCCCATCCCGCTGTAGGCCCAATATCATGGGGAAGGTGCTGGCAGCCAATCAGTAGGATGCATATGGTTTCCATCAGAGGCATTCCCCCCTCCAGCTCCACACCATCAACCTGACACCAAACAAAGCAACCCTCTCACTGACCTTAAGCTGTTCCCCCTCCTCTCTCTCTCTCTCTCTCTCTCTCGCTCTCTCCCTCTCTCCCTCAAACCATTCCGCCTCCTATCCCATTCAGTGTGCATAGCTAGGATTGTCGGTTTGCATTCGCATCAAAGCCACGGTTTTATTTCTTGCCATTTTCTTTATTTTGTGCCTTTTTAGTGCCTCTACTTAAATTAAACCTATTTGAAAATGTTAGCTAGCTTTGAGCATGGTGGATTGTGCATATCTCGGTTTGAAAAACGCTGGTCGGTGATGACCGGGGTGGTGTAGCACAGTGAATGGGGATGACCTGGTTTAGTTTGGGATTGTGGATGCTAATAGCCTGGGCAAGTGTCACATGGAGGTTGAAGACATTGGTTAGTGTAGCACTGTGAATGGTGATGACCTGGTTTGTGCCTCCATGGATGGTGATGACCTAGGTTAACATAGCATGGGGATGGTGATGACTTGGGTAGGCATAGCATGTGGATGCTAATATCCTGGTAACTATCGCTAGTCTCACTAATCAGATTTAGGATTACTTAGCTATCGTTTGTGGGCAGACTTGATTCCTGTTTTACTTCTATTCTTATCTCTACTTTCTTGTTTACTGTTATTGTTTACTTTTTATAGTTAGCTAAGAGTTTATTGTTTAATCTTATATTGTATATATATTGTGTTGTGTTTCTGGAAGCTACTGGAAATTCAATTTCCTTGAGGGAGTCATCCCAAAAGGATCAATAAAGCCAAGCCTAAGTCTAAGACATGCTCAAAACTCTGTGATCAGGGTATTTCTCTTGTTTTCTCTTCATATTGGTTTGGCCCAATCATGTGGCTGGAAGCCACATGATTGTTAGCGTATAATTGGCCATTAACATGAAACACAGCAGGAGAGAGTAATAAAAAAAAGGGTCTGTGAAGCTTTCAATTAACAGTGTAGAATCCCTTGTGCATATAACTTTCTTTTTTTGTAGAATGTCTCTGGTGACAAAACCAGGGTCTGTGCCGTGCCCCCAAGAGGTTCTACTAGGCATAGAAGGAATGCTGGACCCGTGATGACCTGGTTAAGCGTAGCACGCGAGTTGATTTAGGTTAATGTTGCTGGGTATCGGGCAGTCACCGAAAGCCTCATGGAATCATTTCATCTCTCTCTGTGTGACGATCTAGAGCCAGAGGCTCAGTGATCCAATGGATTGAGGAAATACCAGTCAGAATTGTATTCTCTGGACTAAAGAAATCTTGATTCTGCATTGTTCCGCTGTAATTGGCTGATTGGCATCTTCTGACGTAATTGGCCTCTTGAACTTTTCCACAAAGGCTACTTACTTGCACAGTGCTCGGACGTAGCGGGCTCCATTTGGTTAATTGTGGATACTGGTCACTTTATAGGCACCACCAACTGTTCTGAATCTTAATGTGACATGGATCTTCATGCATGGAATGATGCAAAATAATGAAACGCAGCAAGGACATTTACCCAATGTGCTGTGTCAATCACTCTTCACACCTCCGTCGTATTTGGTGTAATACATGGGTTGTGTTGTCAATGCTGTGAAAGATGATTGCGGCTTTCATTTTTGTGTGTGCTTTGGTTTTCCAATAATTAATCAGATGTCTCATCGGTGCGCTTGTACGTGCACGTTATTATCCAGACGCAAATGCATTGCATTATCCAATTTTTACAAGATTAAGATCTAGTTTGGTCGGCTACATAATGTGATTAATTAAATTCTTTCAAGTTGTAATTTAAATCCAGATAAAAGCATGGTTGGCTGTATGTAAGCACTTGGGTATTAAAGCAAGTATTAAATGTGTGTACACATGCACTTAGTAAGTACACTCTTCGTCTTACAATCGTACAGGCTGTACAGATGCTGTGGTTTAATCCCAAGCGGCCCATATGTTCTGATCCGTCGTTGGTCCCTTAATGCGTGCTGCTCACAGCGACTGCTAACGAGAAGGCCTGCAGGTAATGTGACTGTAGCTCAGACAATGACTGTGTGCGCCTTCTCTTTCTCTTCTCCATGTTTGGCAGACCTTCCTCCTCCTGCCATCAGAGAGCGCCCTCCTGGCTGCAAGACGGTGTTTGTGGGCGGTCTCCCGGAGAACGCCACGGAGCAGCTCATCGTGGAGATCTTCGGCCAGTGCGGGGAGATCATCGCCATCCGCAAGAGCAAGAAGAACTTCTGCCACATCCGATTCGCCGAGGAGTTCACCGTGGACAAGGCCCTCTTCCTCTCCGGTGAGCAGGCCTCTTCATTTTTTTTTTTGTAAAGCAATCTGGCGTTTGAAATTGGTGATCAGTAGGTAGGTCGATTTCAGACCTAGATTGGTTTGTATAAATTGCACAATGTGAATATATTAATCAGTGTATGCTAATCTTGCCACGCCCGGAGCGGAGTCTTTCAAACTCGCGGAGGCCCCTTTGGAAACTTCACCGTCAACTGTCTTCCGAAACGGCGAGGCCTCAAACATCCGACACAGCCTTTCAGAACGCCCACCTTCCGGAAACCAATCCTCTGGCTAGCTTCCCACACGGCTCTCCCCAGTGTCATTTCATTGATTATACGTAGGATGCGTCCCACTGTGTCTCAGTCCTCCTCAATGCTGGCTTCCGCGCTCGGATTTCCCCAGACTTCTGTGAGCTTCTGGTGCTGTAGTCCTGGGAAATCACTGCCACCGGGTCCCCATGCTCAGCCTGGCAATGAACACTGACGGGAAGTAGAGAAAGGCTCTCTCTCTCGCTCGCCCTTCGCTCTCTCTCTCTCGCTCCTCTCCTATCACGCTCGCTCACTATCATTCTCTCTCTCTTTCTCTTCTCTTCTCTTTCGCTCGCTCGCTTGCTCTCTTCCCTAACGCTCGCTTACTCTCTTTCTCTCGCTCCCCCTCACTCTCTCACTCACTCCCCTCTCTCTCGCTCTCTCTCACTCACTCCCCTCTCGCTCTCGATATCTCTCACTCTCACTCGCTCCCCTCTCTCTCTCGCTCTCCCTCTATCTCTCTCTCCCTCTATCTCTCTCTCGCTTCTCTCTCTCTCTCTCGCTTTCCCTCTCCCCTCACTCTCTCTTGTGCTTTCTCTCTGTTGCGTTCTCTCTCTCTCTCTCTCTCTCTCTCTCTCTCTCTCTCTCTCTCTCTCTCTCTCTCTCTCTCTCTCTCTCTCTCTCCCCCTCCCCCCCTTGCTCTCTCTCTCGTTCACCCCCTCGCTCTGTCGTGTTATGTTACATGGGCCTCTTATCTTATCACCATTTCCCAGCTGCATCCAGGGCTCAGGTGTCTTAACTCGTGCCTTGATGCACCAGTCGGCGCGTATGTCCCATCATCACGAAGCTCATTCATCATCACAGCCGCACCAATGCCGCCCGTAGTAGTACCTTTATTTAATATGGGTGTAGTGTATGGTTATGACAGAGACCGGCTGAGGTGAAGGATTTTTGATTGGTATTTATGTGTATGTGTGTGAACATGAGCGTGGGTTTGATGCCCACGCTCATGCTCACACACATACACATCTCTTTTCCACATTAACATGAAGCAGTGGTTCCCCAACGATCCAAAAGAACAGGGCTGCCATTCTGTACCATAAATACCCCGATCTCCAGCCGGCATCCTGGCCTCTGTCGGAGCATACACAACTGCACATGTAAACACGGAACATACACTAATCTAAACAAAACACGGATACTAACACCAAACACCCTCACACGTCTACATTCTCAGCCTTCAGAAGCCCCCAAACAAGAGACTCCTGCGTCACAATCCCTCTCCTTTTCTTTCCCTATGGCCCCTGAGACCTTGTGTTGGTGCGCACACACACACACACACACACAAACACACTTTAGCTTGTCAATTAGCGCATTCTCCCCCTTAAAAGCCAGAGAGAGAGAACCAGGGTGTTACTGCAGTGTTTCCCCAGCAACTAGAAAGCCAATCGCTACCCCTCAGTCCATCGTATTGACGTACAGGATACAGGCCTGTTCCTCTACACTCTGCTTAGGAACGGAGGCATCAGTCAAGACGGCAGATAACGCAAGGTGACAAGAGACAGGTGGTTAACTACTCAACTGATTGATTTCCCGCCTCATAAAGTGCGCCCTCCTTTAGTCTTGCCTCGGCGTCAAATATACAGGTTTGTAGGTAATAGTGTTGGGTATTGACGCAGAAAATAGAATCCATTGAAGTATCGCCCTGCAACAGGCGGGGTAGACGGTTCCCCAGGCGGTCTCATTGCCATTTATGATGCGGTTTCTCTTTTAGCGCACTCTTCTTTGGGGATGCATTCAGGTGTTACCGGGGTTGACATCCCTGTTAGCATGTGATCCCTAGCACGGCGCTCAGAACTGTCTGAGGCTGCGTGCGGCGTGTAGCCGCGGGTGCCAGGCAGACAATAAGGGGAAACATAACGAATGTATAACCCAAAGAAGAAGAAGCCGCGTTTGAAGACGGCACCGCTGGGCTGCATCCAAATGCGTCACTCAGCACCCTCTCTGCAGGCGACCTGTGTCTCTCTCTTGCCCTCTGCATTGAAGTTATTAATGTTTTTTCGCCTCCTTCTCCCTTTCTTCCCCTCTCCACCTCCGCTGCCCCCCCCCCCCCCCCGCTGACCTCCAGGCTACCGGATCCGCCTGGGCTCCAGCACGGACAAGAAGGACACGGGCCGCCTCCACGTGGACTTCGCCCAGGCCAGGGACGACCTCTACGAGTGGGAGTGCAGGCAGCGCATGCTGGCCAGGGAGGAGCGGCACCGGCGCAAGATTGAGGAGGACCTCCTCCGACCCCCCTCCCCGCCGCCCATCGTGCACTACTCCGACCACGAGTGCAGCCAGCTGGGGGACAAGATCAAAGGTAGGGCGTGGGTGTTGTGAACGCCCCCGGAAAACGTGCAGGAGATAGATGGGATAGGACATGCATAGCACACTATGTAGCAAAGGATAAAAAGAGAGAGAGAGTGTGTGTGTGTGTGTGTGTGTGTGTGTGTGTGTGTGTGTGAGTGAGACAAAAATTGACAAATAAATGGCACGGAAAATTGATAATATGTTTTTGCTCAGGACAGAGGACACATATCTTGTTACGCTGTCTGTGCGATTGGCCAAGAAAAGGGCCTACGATGAGGTTGTCGCCAAGGAAACAAGCAAAACATGAGCAAAAAATAAAAACAAAAAAAACAGCATGTAGTCTCAGAGTTATGGATTAATAATTAGGGTTCTATAATAATGTCTGCCATAATACAATAGCTACACGTAATCTGCTCCTCACTGCCAGTGTGTCCACTCCACATCTGCCTTCAGTTATGCTCTGGAAAACACCTGGATGGGGGAAGTGTGCAAAAAGAAACGGCCTGGAAATTGGTGGCTAATGCTTGATACAAAGGAGCCCAATACCTCTCCTGTGGCCTCTGCCTTCATCCGTTTTGTCAGCCGCCTCCAGTATCATATCCCCAGATATCCCTTCCCTTTCCCCCTCTCTCCCGCTCGCCTCTGGTCACAGCTTTCTGGCTGGGAAACCCAAGTTTTCCATTAATTAGCAGTGACACTTCCAGGGCCCCCGGACAGGATCGCCACCCCCACGAAAACGGGAGCAGGACTCAATCGCTCTCGGCCATCTGCCGCGGGCTTTCGCTTACTCTCTCCAGCCCCAGCTGGGAGGCCATGGTGTAAAATAACTCTTAACAGAGTGCTGTTACCCACGAAGAATGCTCTTGGCTAATGACTGTGAGCTTCGAGAGAGAGAGAGCGCTATAGTGCTATGGACCGTCTACATTGTCCCTTTTTTGCTGCACAGTTAACTGTTTCAGAGTCCTTTATTTCGGCAGAAACGTCGGTTTCAGTTTTCTAAATGCACATCCCAGACCAGCGGATGTTTGAACAATACCCCGACTTGCGTTGTGATGGCAACAAGCCCTGAAGTCACTCTTCAGCCAATTCACCTGTTTGCTGCTTTCATATGCTTTCATCTTTCTCGCCGTCTCCCCCCCACCCCCGGTGTGTCTCTCTCCATCCCTCTCACTCAGCGCAGTCTGTTTATATCGAGAGGCCGTTCATCTATATGGCTTTCTCTTTGAACTGCCAGTGTTCACGTTTCACCCAGAGTGGCATTTATTTCTCGGTCTCACTTTCTGTACTTTTTTTTTGTGAGATAGCTGTACAGCGATAACAGGTGTACAGTTACCGATATTTTATTTTTACACTCTTTTGTACACATTTTTATTTTTAAAATCCCATCGTTGGTGTAATTGGCAGTGTCCCCGTGCGTAGAAGCAGAACACACTAGAACTTTCCGCCGAAAGCGTGCCATGTTTTTTCTCTCCAGGAACAATTCACTCCAGATATCCTCTCAAGAATTTAACCATTTAAGCTTATTTTACTGTCCTGCAACCTGATTTTTTTAATTATTTTATACTTTTAAATAATATTTAAAAAAAAGTTAGTAGTTAAGGCGGCAGACATTTGTTGCTTAGGCGGCCGCCTAAGGCGTAAAGACGCTGTGAAAACCCTGATGTGCTGACCGTTCCTCACTCTCCCCTCTTCCTCTTCTCCTCCCGCCCCGGCCAGACGACGGGTCGTTCCCGGACGCGGTGCGAGTGCTGCTGACCTGGGTGGAGCGCGGCGAGGTCAACCGCCGCAACGCCAACAACTTCTACTCCATGATCCAGTCGTCCAACAGCCACATCCGCCGGCTGCTTGGGGAGAAGAGCACCCACGAGAAGGAGATGGAGGAGGCCAAGGAGAAGTTCAAGACGGCCCTGTCTGGGATACTGGGTCAATGTGAGTTCTCCCTCTATCGCTCTCTCTCTGACTCTCTCTCTCTCTCTCTCTCTGCTTCACTGGTCAGGCCATTCACATGCAGGAGGCTAAGGCTATGCACTTAACTAACAATGGAGAGGAAAAAATACAGTCTTGAACTCGCTTGTCAAGAGAAGGAGACTGAATATTTAGACCCTCTACGTTCAGTGTTTAGAAATAGGCCAACAATTACTTTGAAAGCCGCCTTCAGGGTTTGCTGGCTCAGGATTTCGCAGGCTATTAGAAATACATAGCACATCGGATCATTATAGAGGTTGCTTGATTAGCAAAGTGTATAGTAGACAGTCTTGCAACGTGTCTTATCTAACTGTACACCCTGTGAACAAAACAACTGAGAAATCAAATTGCCGTTTAAAAAGGCATTAGGTTCTAACTTTACCGCACACATAATGCAAATATAAATATCTCAGGCGTTCATACTCTGTGATTATGATAATTAAAAGAACTTCTTCTTGGGAAGTTGATTGGTTAGTCGTAAGCTGTGTTTATGTGATTGCCCGAGTCTCTGTTGAAGCATGTGGAGGAGGCCAGTTCTGAAGGTAAGTGTGTTGCCTCTCCAGTCGTCCTCTCTGCTCCCATTAAGTCAAAGCAGGATCATCACCACATATTCACATTGGCCTCCTTTTTTTTTATTTAGCTTACACTCTTTAATTGCTTCCCGGTCTGTCCCGGAATAGTTTGTGATGACAGATCTTTTTTAAGGGCTGTTGATCACAACTCTAAAAAAGCAACTTAAAAAGCCCATTTAACAATTAATTTTTATTTTCTGGTTGTTTGGAATCGTCACATCAATTAGAGTTGTGATTCAAATCGGTAATAGGTTAGATTGAATGTAACATATCAGATATTCATTCCTAGTTGAAGGACATCCGTGTTCAGTATTCTTATTGTTTGGATAAAGTAAACTCTTCCTCACTACTCATTAGCCCTTACGTACGTGGAAGCTGTCACCATAGTCACAAATCACCATTACCAGCCTGGGGTCTGTTTAGTTCTGTCACTGTACTCGTGTTTGGGACAATGCCAGCGCCCATCTGCTCTGGCTTTGTAATCTTAAGAGCAACCATAATAAGGGCAGAAGCATCGGAAATGTTGCTGACGCCGTTGCCTTCTCAGAATGGATTTTGAAAGAAATAGTGCGTAGGTGTTTTTTGTGCCGTTCGTTTAATCTGCCCGCCAACAGTCCCCAGCCGCGAATTTAAGAAAATGTACAACTTTACCGTAGGCCAGCGTCCTGCACAGTAAACCACTGAGCACCGAATACACACCACATTCACCTCAGTGAAAGCTTGTCCTTAGCCCCGTAGCTTTTTGCCTTGGCTCTGCCTTAAGCATCGATTGGCAACATCAAATTAAAGGGTTCTGGGAAGACACTATTGATCTCTGTACTGCTCCCTCACATCACTCTAACCCCCCACACTCACACACACAAGCATAAGCACACACACACACACACACACACACACACACACACACACACACACACACACACACACACACACACACACACACACACACACACACACACACACACACACACACACACACACACACAGGCAGGCACACACTCAAGGCACATACACACAAAGCACATACACACAAAGCACATACACACAAAGCACATACACACAAAGCACATACAGACGCACGCACGCACACAAACACACATGCTTAAACGCACACAACCACACACACAGGCATAACACACAGACGGACACACACACAGAGGCCGAATACACGCATACACAGACAGAGTTTAGTCCGAGACCACCTCTATGGCTCTCCTATTGACCGTCGTGTGCATTAGTGGCCAGGAGGCTAGCAGGGAATCCATACAGTCCTCATTGTACAATGAGACGGCTGAGGAAACACTGTGGAGGGTAATGGCTGGTGCCCCGCCGAGTCCACCCGGAGCAGACATTCCTATTCTTCACCACACACAGCCCCGGAAGGAGACACAGGAACCAGAGTTTCTCATTATCGTTTTAATGCAGAAACGTGTACGGTTCTGGAAATACACAAGCCATTCACAACCTGTGGCTACGGCTGGTGCAAAACCCCGTTTACAGGAAGGAGCTTTTTATTACTGTAATACGGGATTTGTTTCAGGGTTGTTATTCGTTTCCGTGTCACACGATACGTTGAGGTTTTTCCGGCAAGAAACGTAGGGAGCCGGATCCGGATGACGTTGTTACTATTTCCATAATTGTTGAGATATTAGCTTCCCCCCCGAAGTTTGAAAAGATAAGTTTCACCGAAACAAGTGTCGAGACGTTCCGGCACGTTCCCGGTGTGGCCGTGAGCGTTGCGGAGAGATGTCTGTCGGGTATTCCATCTGTTGTCAATCCAGTTGACGGCCTTCTGTTCGGCTCAGTATTGAGTGGTGCACTTTCACTGCTGTTCACTCGAGTAGACGTGTTGTGTACCGCGCGTGTTGCGCTGCTAGATACGTTCTCTGCATGGAAACCTTTCCCCTGCCAACCAATCGGAGGCGATGCACTGGCATCAGCTGGTAAGTAGAGGACACTCGAGCACACACACACACACACACACACACACACACACACACACGCACACACGGACAACCACGCAATACCCACAACTACCCGCACACACACAGACACAAACACACAAAAACAGATGCAGTTCTTTGCGTCCCTAGCTGACTCTGCTCCTTCCCACCTGTCCTCTCTCCCCCTCCCTCTCTCTCTCTCTCTGTCTATCTCACTCTCAATCTCACTCTCTCTCAATCTCACTCTCTCTCAATCTCACTCTCTCTCAAACTCTCTCTCAAACTCTCTCTCTCTCTCTCTCTCTCTCTCTCTCTCTCTCTCTCTCTCTCTCTCTCTCTCTCTCTCTCTCTCTCTCTCTCTCTCTCTCTCTCTCTCTCTCTCTCTCTCTCTCTCTCACTCTGTCTGTCTCTCTCTCTCTCTCTCTCTCTCTCTCTCTCTCTCTCTCTCTCTCTCTCTCTCTCTCTCTCTCTCTCTCTCTCTCAATCTCACTCTCGTTCTCTCTACGTCTCATATTATCTCACTCTCCCTATATCTCATTGTCTCTTTCCCTCTTTCTACCCTTTTTTTCTACCTCTGTTCTCTCTCTCTCTCTCTCTCTCTCTCTCTCTCTCTCTCTCTCTCTCTCTCTCTCTGAATGCTCTCTGGTCCTCCCTTGCCTCCTGCCACAGTTGAACAGATTGTGTCTGTATTCCAAGCCGCTTCCAAACAAAAGGCATGGGACCATTTCTCCAAAGCGCAGCGCAAGAACCTGGACGTGTGGCGCAAGCAAGCCGAGGTTGGTATTCTATACTTTTCTTTATTTACCTATTTATGATTACTTATTTACCGACCTTTATTCACGGTCCACTAGACCGTACACACTGTGTGTGGTGTTTACCCCTGAACACATTATCTACTACCCTCTCTTGTGATGTCCCCCTGTGACAAAGTTTCCTGCGCTGCACGGCACTCTTGATACGTTGACTAAGACCTTAAGCACCACGAAACTCAGAGTGCACAGGGTGATGGAGCGATGGCTAGGACTGAGCTTTGCAGGCGTGAACTTGGTTAGAAACAGTAAGTGCTACGATGAACCTCGGATGAAGCACCCCCCCCCCCCCTCCTCCACGCCAAGGGTGGGGCCGCCGAGACCCCCAGCCAATAAGTGTAAGATCCAGTGTGCCCCCGATACAGGCCTTCCCCCTTCTCTCTTTACTCTGTTCCCCTCACCCTCACACCCCAGCACCCTGTGAAGAGGGACACGCCTCTAGGTGAGTGTACGACCGCTAAGTCTTCAGCAACAGGTAATCCTGCAACCTGCTTCTCCTCCTTCCTGCTCTCCTAGTCCTACGTTTCCTTCTCTCTTCTCCCCTCTGCAGCTATTTCTCGAACAAATCAATCCATCCATCCGTCTCTCCATCTAGCTCTCGTGCTCTCTCTTATCCTCTGTCGCTCTTTCTCTTCTAGGGAACCTATTACTTTTAACCCGATATATTTAACTGCGAAAGGCGTCGTCTGAATTTGATTAAGGTTCATTAATGGATGTAATTTAATGAATTGATATTCACAAGATGAGAACTGTCATTCATTTGTTTTGTTTCATTTTTGTTTAAGAGATTGAGATATTGTCTCAGTCAAATTGTGTGTTGATTAGCATGATGATGTGTAATTTGGGGTATGTTGGTGATGGGCATTGTCCTCAATCAAAAGGTCTGTTCAGATCTAATCGGTAAGTTCCTGCTTTCTTTGGCATCTGTGGTGGGGAGAATATTACATTTTAGTTTAATCAACAGTCTGGGCTCTTGCACATGAAATACAGCACAACTATGATTGCCAATGTAGCACCAACACCAAAACACACACAACCTCGCACACACACAAATACTAATGAATGAAGCAGCAACACCGAAACAAACACACACATGCACCTACGCACACATGCACACACAAAGACACGCCCACTCAGAAGAAGCAAAACATAACCCTAATGAAAGGTATGTGGCCCAGGGGCATATGGTATGGCTTCTGCCTTACCTCTGTCATTTTTGAGTAGCTGAAACATGAGGACGTGAGTAATGAACATAATGTACTGGAAAAAATAAAATTGCTGTTGCCTTCTCATGATGAACATAGATGTTATTCGGTTCCAAGTAACAGCCATAATAAGCCAGCGGTTGCCCGCGCAGGTAACTCTGTCCGTCATGAACAATAATTATATGTGTGATAGGAAGGTGAAAGTCTACCTTGTCATCACGCATGTAATTTGCCAATGTGCATTTTAGTTAATGCACATCACGAGGGAACATTATGTTGAAATGCATTTGCATGTTTTCCAATCTTTGCGTGTTGGTACGAATAAGATACAATCTGATACAATTCTGGGTTACGGCCACAACGTATTCAGCTTACTGCAAACCGGCATTGCAAACCTCTACCTGCTAGTTTGTGACGACTAAACAAATACATTGTAGATAGCAGCACAATCGGTCAACACTATTGAACATAGAGAATGAGCACCAAAACCAAATCGCCATTGCTCATGGGCACAGGGAAGAATCAGGGTTGCCAGGGAGCTCTCCCGTTATGTCCAAATGGGCAATGACGGCAGCCTTGTCGACACAAAACGGCATGACGACACACATACGTATGCAGCGTAAATACGCCTTCACCTTCTAGAAAAACAACCCAAACCGCAGAAGAATCCCGCGCCCCCACTGCGAGCCAAGGACATTCCTTCTCCCCCGCCTTGTAAAAGTTATACTGCTAATTTAATTTCCGTCAGAGTTAAAAGTCGCAGCTCCCTTTTCCCCGACACAGTGTTGTGGCCTCAAAAGAGCCCAGGTGATAAAGTGTGACTGTCAAGCTGCAGTTTATCATGGCGCTGAAAGAGGCCCGTTCTGCTCACTCATATTTTATATGCAGCGTGATTATCTGGCCCGGAGCTGGAGACCAGAGGAGGAGGGAGGCTAGCCCAGCAGCCAGCTCAACAGCAGAATCACACAACTGCTGCCTCCTCCTAGTGTGTGTGTGTGTGTGTGTGTGTGTGCGTGAGTGCGTGCGTGTGTGTGTTGCG
This sequence comes from Gadus chalcogrammus, assembly GCF_026213295.1. Lineage (NCBI taxonomy): Eukaryota > Metazoa > Chordata > Actinopteri > Gadiformes > Gadidae > Gadus > Gadus chalcogrammus. The sequence goes on along the minus strand of NC_079421.1, from coordinate 13,726,434 downwards.
TGAGTGCACTCAAACCAAGGGTGTGTGCTCAAAAGCTAGTGTGTTTCTGTATGTGCGTGTGTATAAAAGCCTGTGTGTGTATGTCCTAGAAGGCAGTGTGTGTATACCTTTCTGACCTCTGCCAGTTGCTCTGGGTGATACTGTCAGTGGACAGATGGTTGGGTGGTTGTTTACTCTTGGCCAGGTTTTAGGCTTTTTTCTTTTTGTGCTCCATTAGCTATTCAGTTTCCATCAGCGCTGATATTTCTCTTCTTTTATTGGGACACCCCCCCAAAACCACCCCCCATATCCCGCTCCTGATTAGTTTCAACACGTGTACACTAATGCTTTTCTCTATGGGTAGATTTAGCTGTCTTGCAGATGTGTGCGTGGGAGTCTCTCTCTTGCTCTCTCTCTTGCTCTCTCGCTCTCTCGCTCTCTGTGTGTGTGTGTGTGTGTGTGTGTGTGAGCCATCTATTAGAGTGGTGTAGCACTGCAGTCTTGCTATCTGGCCCTGCAGCAGCACACAGGGTCTCCCCTATATGTATAGGGCTTGTACGTCACAATGGATCTCAGGATCCTTTTGTGGTTGGCGATACTTTGCCATTTTGTGATGCCTAGAGCGAGTGAGGTAATAATGTCAAATCCTATACAAACGTTGAGATACCTCCTTAACGTAGGCTGAACCATCTCTCGCATTAGAAACATTGTGGCTGTTTCAAACACAATAATATCTCCCTATCATGAAAAACGAATTCACGATGAATTACTACATAATGACAACACTATTACTAGCCGTAGCGTCCCTATGCTCCTCTGCTTCCAAAATGGAGGAGTCCATTGCTCTTTGAGGACACGATGTGCAAGCCCCATAGAGGAAGCGAGGCAAAGTATTGAGTTTAGAATGCATTGCATGATTACCCTCTGCCCACGGGCAATCGAATTCATGGAGGGACACGCACACATTGGCCGGGGTATGTGTACCCCTGGGCACTTTATCTCCTGATTCACCCAGACACGGCGGCAAGGTTTATTTTAGGTGATATGTCTGGAGATCCGTTGCCAAATCCGAGGTTTTAGGTGTGTGCGGTCGGGGAGGGGGGGGCTGTAACACACAGATGGTTTCGGGGACCACTGCCATGGGGGGAATATCGCCTTGCGACTGATCTTTCGGGGCTGGTTTCTGGGCTGTAATCAGGCCGGCTGCCCCCATGGGTCGGTCCAGCCCGTCTGGCTGCAGCGGCTGTTAGTGTGGCGCTGTGCACCGGAGACACCACAGGGAGCCCTGACCGCGCACACCTCACGGAAGATCAAGAAAGACGTAGATAACGCTGCGCCGGGGAGACGTGTGCCTTACACACGCACACCTCTCGCAGCCCCCCTGTGGGCTCGGTGCGCCCGGGTTCCTTTTGCAGATGCACGATTCTGCGCTGCTTTGGAGTACAAAGCGTTGAGCTGAGGCTCAGCGCGTGGTTCTCAGTGGCCTTTGGCCATGCCTCAGGGAGGAGAATCTGTGGAGGAGTCCACAGCCCTGGGTTTCACCGTTCCTCCGTTGCCGCTCTGCCCTCTTCTGTTTTTAGAAGCAAAAGCGTTGCATTAAAAAGCTGCGTTACCTGCGGATACAAATACGCGAAACAGGTTTCGTAATGATGATGAGTTCCAAACGTAAGCTACCGAGATGCCAAGGGAAAGAAACTATTGCAACGTGATTTTAATTGTTTATTTCTCCTTTTACAAGTGCATGTGTTTCCCGCACACGACGACGAAATCGCCCCGGGGGCACCTCACTACGATCGTCATGGCAACGCCTGTGTCGTTGTGCTCGTGTCTTCCAGGAGATCAGGAACATGCACAACGAGCAGCTGATGGGCATCCGGCGGGAGGAGGAGATGGAGATGTCGGACGACGACATGGAGAGCTCCCACCTCGCCGACGGCAAGGACCTGGAGGACCCAGGTACGACCCCTTCATCGCGGCCCCCCTTCTCAGCCCATTAACGCGCAGAGAGCACGTACCGTTCAGCCAGCCAGGCTCTCTGTCTGGCCGCGTTAAGACTCGTTGAGGATGCATCAAGACGCTCTGCACCGCCTCGCGGCCCGTCGAGCTAATGGCCGGACATTACCGCGGAAAGCACACGACACGCGCACACAAGTCGCCGCTCCTATGGTTCGCCACCGGCTGCCGCGCTTCCACACACACGCGTGCTCGGCGAGCGCAGTCGTGCGAGCAGACGCACGACTCCTGTCGCAAACACTTGGGGGTCGGATTGCTGACGAGCCGTGCAAGCTGTGGTCGTGTCCGGCGAAGGAGCAGCACTTAACGGCGGAGTCAACATCGACAGTGGCCCCCCTCCTCTGGGGTTCAGAGTGGGGGACACAGAGCCCCCCCAACACCCATGCAGGTGGCCATCCCTCGGTTATTACCTATACTCTGCTTTGTAATCTCATACTTTACTTTCTGCCTTTTAATCAGCCCGATCCCAGCCGTTCGCTAATTGCCAGTTCCTCTAATCAGCATGCAAATGTATTTAAATGCAGTCTTCGACATCTCGATTCCCCCTTCTCGAGTGCCTTGACTGTTGGATAACGGTAATTACCATCGCTGTCAGAAACCTGTCATGTTGTCACACTGTCCCACAATTGGCTGAGGGTGACGTGTGTAATTATGATACTTGTTGGTATTTTGCTTCAACCGGCAGCTTCTCACACCCGCTCTTTAACCTCTATGCATGACCAGCCACAGTCAGCCCTGCTGCAAAACATTAGAAAACAGCATCTGTGCTTTAAGTCAAGCGATTTATGGATGAAGAACTGTCAATCCGAGGGGTGTGTGGGGCTGGGTCGGTGAGGGGTGGAGGCACACACAGCTTAAGGTCAATGACTGTGTGCGTGTTTCACAACACGGGTGGATAATGGAAGCCAAGGCGGAGGGAATCCTGCAAAGCGGGTTACTTGCCCGTGTGACTCTGATGAGGCGTTCAGATCAATGCCTCTGACCCGAAACATGCACGCACACACACACTGTGTTGGTTAGTCAACAGTGGGGTTTTACTTTCTTTACACAATGTGCATCTCTTTGACAGCTCAGAAAAAAAAAGACATACAAATAAATATATAAAAAGATATATACTAAATATATATAAAACAAAGCCCTCAGGAAGACACAGACACAGCCAGGCCTCATCTCCCAGCCCGTCAGCCCATCGCTCCTGCCCAAAGTGCCTCCTCTCAGGCCCACAGAAGGAGACCGGCCAGATGATACAGGACATCTGTGGAGCTCAGTGGGGACCCGGTGTTAATAATACCCACTGTCTGCTCGCCCCCCTTTAAGGGGTCAGAGCAGTGCTACGGAACAGCCCCCACAGGCTGTTTATTCAGTCCAGAACCATCTCTGCCCGACTCCACTGCCGTACTTTAGGGGTGAGGCTGTCTGGTCGGGTGTGGGGGTACAGGGAGGGATGAAGACAAGTTTTGCGACCCTCAAAACACAAACATCGTCTTTTAGGGACAAACCAACAATCGTTGAGACGCAGACTTCACAGTGCACTTGTGAAAAGCCCACAACAGCAACTCCAATAAAATCCCATATTGAAAACAGAAATATTATTATTACGGTTCTAGAAAAAATAACACAGCATGATTAAACCGCTATTTGCTCTGATATAATTCAAATTCCTACGGCCCAGCCGGAGAAGCCAAAGCCCAGCGTGGTGTTTACCTTTTGATCATGATCGACAGAAGGGCGCTCAGTTAATAAAACCCAGACGACGCCACAGGAGTCGGGGCCCTCGCTGGGGGGGGCCAGCCCTTAAAGGTCCACCACCAATAACCAAACGCGGCGCGGCCAAGACCCAGAGTGATTCGCGGCTGCCGGTTGCGTCCGCGTACGAGCGCGCTGAACCAGGGGGCGTCTGACAGGCTACGCGTGTGCCCCCCAGGTGTGTCCCAGGTGGAGACGCTGAAGGAGGAGAACGACTCCCTGCGCTGCCAGCTGGACGCCTACAGGAACGAGGTGGAGCTGCTCAAACAGGAGCAGGGCAAGAACCAGCCAATCAGGAGCGAGGAGGACACCACGCACTCCCAGCAGCTCAGCTTCCTGCAGCAGGCGCTACAGGGCATGCAGAAGGTGGGGGATGAGCACGCACGCACAGGCACGCACGCACAGACACAGACACAGACACACACACACGCAAACGCACCAGCAGTATTAATGAATCAAAACACGCTCCTCGCTTTTACTGTTTATCATTTATTCATGTCCTTTTCGCATGCAGGCACACACACACGCACAAACATAGACACAAACAGTATTAATGAATCAAAACATACTCCTCACTTTTAGTATTAATCTTTTATTTCTTTGCCTCTCAACTGCAGGCACGTATACACAGAAACACACACACACACACACACACACCTACACATACCTACACACACCTACACACACACACACACACACACGCAGACGCAGCCAGTTCCAGACACGGTGTACTTTAATTTAGAAATTCATGTCACTGAGGTCAACCAGCAGTCTTCCATTCGGGATGAAAAGCTGCTGTGTCATTGTATTGAGCAGCCCTTTACAGACAACCTCACAGTGCTACGCGAGCAAAAGAGGGGGAATGGCACAGCTGCCGTGAGCAGCGACTAGTGCCTTCTAATGGCCAGTTAAAACCCACACACATGAAGACCGTGAGAGAGACAGAGATGCATGTTCCTGCTCCTACATAGCAGGCAGTAAATGGCCGATTCGATCAGCCATGCAATCCGTCGGGCAAAGGCCAAAAAACAAATAACACGGAAAGGTATAGCATGCAAAAGAAAGACACCGTTGGCTGAATCGTTACCGAATCGCCGGGCGTCCAGGGCACTGTTCCTGCTGGACCTCGGCGGTGTGTGAGACGCAAACTGTTGTCACACAACAGAGCGGCCACACAGCAGATAATGGATCTCAGGGGAAATCTTTATGTCCGAGCTCTCTTCACCAAGACTCCCTCGGAGTAACCCCCAGATAAAATCTAGTTTACGGTTACACATAAAAAAACATGAATCATTTTACAGTTGTGTTTCGACTAAAGATCACGATTCAGACCAAACCAAACCCCCATCCCGACACGTTGTTTGTTGGATACCGTTCCATACGGTACCGATTAGCTTTTTTTTTCCCTCTGTATATTTTTCGTCTCCCTCCACCGAGTTCGGTGTCAGGGACGGCTAATAGGAATTATGATCGATTCATGTTTAGAAGAAGAGAATCCATTACCCCCCCGCTGTGCATTTCTGCTCAGCGAAAGTAATTACCTCTCCCCAGCTCTCAACCTGGGGTATTGTTTATGGATGGTTAAACCAAATGGAAAATGCCAAGATTGAATAACTCTAAATGCTGGGACCTCATGTTGTGTCATGTGGCTACGGTGGAATATTATCCAAACAGCGTTGGCCTCCTTTTCCCTTTATTTTTTTCTAATTATAGTATAGTTGACTATGCTAAGAGGCATAAAGGAGTTCTGTAATTGGTTGCTTTTGGCACATGAAGTACACGTCGTAATCCCTGGCGCCCCGCATGTCTTGCTGCGTTTCTAGCTTTAAGGCAAGAATTTTCCGTCTCACCGTGGATGTGTCTCACCAGGAGGGCTTACTAGCTCAACGGCATTCTCCTCACGTTTATTGTTGACTCTGTCAAAGCTGAGCTCAAGCTCTATTTCTTTAACATTTCTCCTCCTATACATGATTTTTAAACGCGCTACCCTTGACGCCAACTTTACATCGCCGCGGTATGGGTGAAAACCGACACTATTATCACAGTGTCGGCTTCTGGTGGGAGGTGGAGCGGCTGCCAAACCAAAGGCTAGCAGCAGAGTAACATGCGGCGTGTGTGTGTGTGTGTGTGTGAGCAGGCTGTGTCGTGAAACTCACCACCTTACTGGAACTCAGTGGTGCACGGCGCAAACTCACCCCCCCCCGGTGGATGTTTTCCTTCTTTTCTCTCAGCAATTGTTGAAGATGAGGGATGAGTTGAAGCAGCGGGAGGCGGAGCTGGAGAAGAGCACCGATGACAATCAGCAGATGAAGAACCAGGTTCTCACCCTGCAGGAGGGCATCCAGAACCTCCACGCCCCCCCCAGCCCTGTGGTGAGCACACACACACACACAGACAGTCACACACACACACACTCAGACACAAGCATGCACGCATGCACACACTAACGCGCACACACGCACACACACACAAAAATACACACACAGAGACGCACCCACGCATGTACGCACACAGACACGCACACACACACCCCCACACACACAAAAGTACACAGACACAAATGATCACACACAAACGTTTACACACACACATGCACACACTGGGATAATTAGTGCAGCTCTTCAAGTGGAGTTAACAGGGAGACACTTTTTTGGGAAAGCATAGTGAATGTCATTGGCCAGCCCACGTAGGGATTCAGGGAATGTGGGACCGCATAGTCAAAGGCGTATGGGATGAGTCATCGTTACAAAGTCACCACAGACACATGACACAATGCCTTTCGGACGACGGCAAACCACCACTTGCAAATGATCAAGGTGGCCGTCAAAATACCTGTCCCCATTTTTGAAAGGCAGTTTATTTACTCTTGTACCGGAATCTCTTTGTGGTATTTTGGAGGTTGGTGTTTTATGGCACTCGTATCCAAATATCTGATTTGAACAGGGATGGAAGCTTCTGCAGTGCTAACAATCACAGGTTCCCACCTTTTCTCAGCGCGACAGCAGCCTTGCCATTAAAAACAATGATGGCAGGAGGTATCGTCACAAACGCCTCGTTTGTGGAGTCAACCACGACGGCAATATTAGCTGCCAAGGGCTTTCATCTACTCAGTCTAAATACACGGTAGGCACCCTTTCAAAGTGTCCCCGGTCCTTCTCCATAAAAAGTATGATATCAAAGCTTTTTGGGATTTAAGTGGCTCTACAAAATTATATTTGCGCATAATTCCGCCTGTATCACTGCATGGCAAAGGGGGAGCAAAAGACGCATTTAAAACCATTAGTCATTAATGTGATTCAGTGTCATTCTGCTTTAGTCAGCGCGGCTTGCACTCTAGCCTAGGGTGTACACATATATTAGAATTACTCAATGTGACAGAAATTGTGTTGGCTGCACAAGGGGTAGGATATGGATATAAACGCCGCCACAGCCTGCGAAGAAAGGAAATTGAAATTCGGATGTTCCTCATGTTTCTGCGCTGATGGCTTGTCTCGCCGTTTTTTTTTGTTTGTGAGCAAGCAGTGTACTTCCCCAAACGAATTACGTTTTTATCGAACAAGTTTTAATAACCTCTGTTCCCCCACAAACACCGCCCGTCCCTCCATATTCAACGCAGGAAATTGTGGGCCTCCTTAGACGTTCTGCCGGCTGAAGTTGTAATGAACTGACTGCAGGGCATCCGAATGGCTCCTGCCATTTAAGGATCTAAAACTCTCTGGGTGAAATCATTATATTATGTGATTTGTTTTAAAATAAAGACTGGTCGGGATTTATTTTTCCTTTTATCTAACATTCGGTTCCAAAGCCCCTTTCAAACATAGCTCCTGGTAAATTCCTATAATGACCTTTCTGCCATCGCTAGGGATTTTCACTATCCACCCATGCAGCCATGTTCCGGAGTCCGTCTCGCACCCGTTCACACATGGCAGAGCAATGGGGACGGTCTAGCAGATGGCGGAAATATGGTCCAAACACATATGGACCCCAGCCGCCATCAAACCCGTGGACTGGAGGAGCTCCTTTAGTTCATATCCTGTCTGGTTTCAAGCTGTTCTTCAAAAGAAGGAGCATGTTTGCAAACAAAATGAGGTTGTGTTGATATTGTTATCGGATCACCCGAAAAGTAGATTCAATTACATCTAGACAGGGTTTTACGATTGACGGTCCAGAATTCCCGGTGTATCCATCCCTGTTCCTTTTCCCACATGACCCACAGCTTGGAGTTACGGATGGGTGCAGGGTTAGAGTGCATGTGTGTGAGGGGCCTCAGCTCAGACATTCTAGGGTTTCTTTCAAAAAAATCTGACTGGAGCATCTAAACAGCTCCATGTTGAAGCTACTTATTCTCAACAGAAGTCAGGTTGGTTGCTCAGTCTGAGCTCCATGCTGTTCTCAGGACCGCAGAGTCACTCACTATCTTCCGAAAAAGTCTCAAGACTCACCTGTTCAGGGTCCACCTCGACTCTGCATAGCCACCCTCCCCCTTCTGGCCACCATTGTACATTGTATTGTATTGTGTTGTATTGTATTATAGTACTTAACTGTGTTGCAACTGCAGTAGCTGCTATCATTGCTGTAACACAGGGAATTGGTTAGCCTAGCGATTGTTGTACTTGCACTTGGTTCTATGAACATCCTTAATGTACCGATATATTGTTGCACTTCTTATGACAAATGTACTTATTGTAAGTCGCTTTGGATAAAAGCGTCTGCTAAATGCCCTAAATGTAAATGTAAACTCGACCCCCCCCCCCCCCCCCCTCCCACACACGACCCCCTGTATGACGCAGTCTCCTCTGCTGAAGGAGCAAATGCTTTGTCTATTGCATTAACTTTAGTATCACGACCCTTCCTTAATGTTGTGTTGCCGCGAGCTTGAAGCCAGCCCTGCTCCACTATAACATCATACGCTACGTAACGGGAGCTTGGAACCCGCTGCATATCCGTTTCCAAGGCTACCTCATCACCGCATCCCATCGAACGACTCCATCAGTTTCCCCCGACATAATTCGACCCTGCGGTCTGCGTCACCGTGGTGACATCCGTCTTCGGGGCCCGCCGGAACGCCACGGAATATCACTCGTGAATACCGAGGCGTTGTGATCTATGAATTAGGCAAAGCGTTCCCGGTTTTCACGGGGTCATGTTTCTCGATTACACATGTCACCGGTTTTCCACACACTGCGTCTGTCCCTCTCGTTTTCCCCGGGAATCCTCTGTTCATGTCGGCTAATGTCCCCCTTTTCAGGTCTGTGTGAAGGGGGATGGGGGGGGGGGCCGGGGGCAGCTGAATTGATTGCCTCAGTTTCAATCAGCTCTTTAATTACCTAAAGATAATACTTGAGTCTCTCTGAAGCTGTGGCGGAGTCACACGAGGCGAGGCCGTGTCTGGGCAGAACCCCAGCAGATGAGTCGGCTCGCTGGGCGAGGACGCCACATGTCTATAAAGAACACTCTTCAGTTCTGTTGTCAAACAGAAAGACAACGCTGTCAATACCGCCTCTAAACGAGACGACGTTGATTCGATTGTTGTGAGCTGCTGGATTGTGTCGTCGTCCCCCCCTCCCCCCATGCTCGTACACCTCCGGCCCCTCCTTTCCTGTCAGAGGGATATATGGGACATATGCTAATTCAATCTGCCGGTTTGAAGACGCACATGAATCAAGGGAGGCAGTCTAATTAAAGGGAGGCAGAGGAATCGATATGTTTGGGAAGGGGAGGGGGGTGTGGTTGGTGGTTTCTGTTTTGTATGGATCGGGCAGGCGCAGCGGTGGCGTTATTCCGTGTAAGACAGATCTGTACAAGCTGTAAGTTCAGCCCTACCGGAGCCATCACTGTCCCATTACTGACCGTTATCATATCAGCGCTTTACTGCACTGAACAGACTCCCAGCCCAACCTCTGCAGGATGAAACGACCTCCATTGCTTTGTAGCAGCAGAAGAAAGGAGCGTAATGATGACTGCATCCATATGGAGGCCGGGCGCTGGTGTTGACTGTGTTTAGGAAACGCACTGTTGATTAGTCCTGAGGGAGAGCAGTGCCTCGCGCATGAACGCACACACGCAGGACACGTGTGTGTGTGCGTGCGTGCGTGTGGGCGTTCATGCGTGCATGCACTTTGTGTGAGACGTGCTCCTCATTGACGTGTTCCCTCGCCCGCCCCGCTCTCTCTAATGCTCTGCAGCTGGAGACGTCGAAGGGGGATGAGGCCGCCACCGCCGCCACCGCCGGCGAGGAGAGCGCTCTTCTGGCCAGCGTAAGTAGGAGAGGAGGGCGGGACCCCTCGGAGCGCCTCTCTGGGGCTCTCTCTCTCTCTCTCTCTCTCTCTCTCTCTCTCTCTCTCTCTGTTACTCGATCGTTCACTCACTCACTAATTCACTCACTCAATCTCACACTCACACACAGCATCCCCTCGCCATTCTGTTCCTCAAGACTCAACTTATCATCACGTCGTTTTTTTCAAGTGTCTCTATTTCTCTCTCTCTCTCTCTCTCTCTCTCTCTCTCTCTCTCTCTCTCTCTCTCTCTCTCTCTCTCTCTCTCTCTCTCTCTCTCTCTCTCTCTCTCTCTCTCTCTCTCTCTCTCTCTCTCTCTCTCTCTCTCTCTCTCTCTCTCTCTCTTCTTTGTGACATCCCCATCGTAATGAGCCGATCCCAGCCCAAAGGTTCTTGGTTCCGACGCACAGTTACCTAAAGCCGCCCATGAGCAAAGTTCTACTAAGTGACTGTAATATGAATGTACAGGTGTGGACTCAATCTTCATTGAATAATACATAAAGATACGGACAGAAGTGGGTCAGGGTATTCAGAGATGGATTCGACACTCCACAAACTATACAACACACACACACTTGACCGATGCATAGCTTAGGGGTATTCCACACGTCTTTCTGGGAACACGTTTCCTTGGTCTTCAGAAGACGAGTCCACTTGGCAGGCGGCCAGGAGCCGAGATAACAAATTCACTCAAATGTAGGACAACAAACACAAACTAGCCTTGTTCTCTGCTGTCAGAGCCCATCACAGTAAATAGTCTAGACATTACCCCCCCCCCAAACACACAACCCCCAACAAGTCTCTCTCCCTCTATCCCCCTCTCTCTCTCACTCTCCCTGTCGCTCACTCCCTCTCTATGCACCCCCTCCCTGTGACTTCATTCTGTCATGTGGCTGCGTCGCTTGTGTCTCTCATTGTGAGCGTTGTCCCTTCTCTAACATTACGGTCCACGTGTTTATTCCTTCTCTCCGTTGGCCTTGGATCATTTGTATGCGAGTGTCCTCTGTGTCCGACCCATTAACGCCATGCCACACTGAGGCAGCCATGCCGACAGCTCGGGAAAATGACTTGGAAATGTGTTGATTTGTAGTACACACCTGTGCGCAGGACGTGCGGGTGGTTGTAAGTGCACGCGGCTGAAAGGAGGATATGAATGCGGCTTTTTTAGTTTGGTGTTGGCAGGCACTCCAGCCAATACACCTGCTCATTAAGGGCTAGCTGCTAATGCTAACCTAGGGCTGCTTGAGGTTTTCTGACCATTGTGTGTGTGTGCGTGTTTGCGTGCGTGCATGTTGGTGTGTGTAGGAGGCGACGGCGTCATCGGTGGTGTCGTGCAGTCAGGAGAAGGAAGGGGTGCCGGAGAAGAACCTGCCACACAGCCCCGTCCAATCAGAGAGAGAGGCGCTGCTAGTCGGTACGTTGACAAAAACATAGCCATGGCGACCGCGCCACCATCACAGCGCATGTAACACACCGTGGGATTGAAATAAAATAAAATAAAATAAATAATAATAATATAATAAAATGCAAAATAAAGTGTGAGCCCTGTCACAGAATCTTTTTGAAGACCGAAGTAGACTCAATTTACATGACCTCATGTTCCATTGAAGGCATATCATAAAGTAGATAAATGTACTGGAGCAGTTACAGTACAACTGCTACAGCCCATTCATAAAGCAGAGTCCATTTTGAAGACCGGTAGTTCCGCGTCCGTCATCGTCGGAGGAATCGATCGATCCAAACGGCCCCTATTCTCTGCGGCTCTGAAGTGGGCGCCTGGGACTGATGTTTCTGTTTGTCACCGCGGAGCCCCAAACAACCCCCCCCCCCCCGACGCACCGCCCAGCGCGCAGGTGTCGTCGCGGGCCTGCCGCCTGCCATAATCGGCCCGATAATCGACTATCCAAATCCTGATTAGCCCCCCCTCCCCCCCAACCTGAGTGAGGCAGCGAAGGCAGGTACTCACCGGAGGAGGAAGAGGAGGAGGAGGAGGAGGAGGAGGGAGACTCTCTGCTGGAGGAGGATGCCTCGCCGAGGGAGCAGATGTTTTTAGACAGGCTGGGGGGAGCTCGGGGAGTAGGGGGGGCTTCTGATTAGACCAAACAGCCTCCTAGCTTTTATTAAACACTATAATTCACAGCCCGGTTGCGCAGGAGCCACTTAAAAGGAACTCAAACACCCGTTTCCCTGTCGGTGAGTGAAGGCATCCTGGTACCCCCACTTTATACCCTATGATTTACACCGAATTGACTCTGCTTTATGAATGGGCTGTAGCGCAACAGTTACAGTCGATTTAATCTACTTTATGATATACTGTCAATGGAACATGAGGGAATGTAAATGGAGTCTACTTTGTTGTAATATATATGGATCATGACCTGCACTTTATGCTATAGTATCTATTGGTCCTGAATAACATCACGTTGAGTCTAGTTATCGGTATGTCCCACTCTGTGCATGTATTCAAGTTATCGTCTCACTCTATATGTATAGTTGTATCAAACGTAACGTCTCATTCTGGTAATTGTTATTCAAGTGAATTTCTCACTCTGGTTTTATTTAAGATAACGACTCACTCTGTTGATTAGTATTCAAGATAACCTCTCACTCTGTTAATTAGTATTCCAATGAACCTCTCACTCTGTTGATTAGCATTCAAGTGAACGTCTCACTCCCCCCCCCCCCCCGCCCTGTGCTCTCCTCCAGGTATCATCTCCACGTTCCTCCACGTCCATCCGTTCGGGGCCAGCATCGAGTACATCTGCTCCTACCTCCAGCGGCTGGACACCAAGGTAAGCCCCCCCCCCCCCCCAGGCCGGAGGCAGACAGAGGGGCGCCCGGCAGCAGACTCCTCCGCCCTGGTCAATAGCAGTTCTCACGTCCTAGCCTTTCTGAGCGCCTGTGCCTCTCCTGGTTCGGCGAGGGAAGAGCACGCGCAAACACCTTCCAGTAAAAGTGCCCAGAGTGTTTGGGAGACTTAGTGGGACCGAACCGGGAGCTTTAGGTCACGGTGTACTTTTCAGAAAACCGCTGCCGTCACAAGTCTCGTTCACCCAGTCAACCAATCACAGAACATGTCAGCTGTCAAACGAGCATTTTGCTTTTCGGACAAAAAAAGCAGGCTGTCGCAACAAACGTTTCAACAGTCAGTCCGCTTTCACAAATCCCAAACCGTAACCGTTATCCGTTATCGCTACCGTGTTGAGCTGCCAACGAAGGAGCCAGCATGGCCAGTTGTCATGGGAACAGTAAACAAAGCACAGATGTGCAGCTGCTGTTTCATTTTTTTTAATCAATGCCCCAGCCATCCATCCAAGTGCCTCCCAGTGCCTCCCAGTGCCGTGCCAGCACAGAGAACGCCAGAAATACACAAAGCTCTGTGGACACAGGCCCAAACTCATGTGTTGCGTGGAGAGTCGTCACTTCAGTAACCTGGATCCGGGTAATGCCAATGTGTCCAAGGTGCCCTCTTTATTTCCCCCCCGTTTGTTCAAACATTGATTCATCTGCCTAGGCATATCCATCGCCATGGAACGAGCAGGTACCCATCAAACGGGTTTTTTGGTCCATCAAATCCAGCTTGTCTCATTTCTTCCCAAATAGATTGGGTAATTGGAAATGGCCAAAGTTAAATTGCATCAAATTGGACTGCTGTCTGTGTGTACAAACCAGGGGATTACTTTAGAAGGAGCGCGCGTGTGTGGGTGGGTGAGCGCGTGCGAGCGAGCCCACGTGACACACTCCTGTCGCACCGCTGGCTGTCACTCGGAGGGGCCGCAGAGCTTCATAAGACTCGTCTGGGAGGGGGAGTTTAGCCCCCAGGAATAGAGCCGCAGCCTCACCCAGTGTCTGTCCATTGCTGCAGCTAGACCCCTGCCGCCACCCCCCGCCGTCTCTCTCTCTCCTGCTCTGCATCAACCAAGCACAGCGTCTGGATGGCGTTGGAAAACCGAGCACTCTCTCTCACACGCACACATAGACACGTACGACGCACCCTCACAAGCTGTCTGGCCGAAACCCTGCCAAACCAAATTAACGACCAAGGCTTCATGTGCTCACGGACAGACATCCTGTAGGGCTGACGCAGGGGCCTTTTGTAAGCCAAGGTGGCCCCGCTGTGCGGTGGGAGACCTCGGGCTCAGACGAAAGCCCCTTGAAGCCCTTCGTACATTTATTCTCCGTTTCCAGAGAAACTAAAGCGCTTCACACAGGTAACAGTGCAGAGTGGAGCAACTAATGATAACCTGATTTATCTTCGACTTAACACGGAGGGATATTACATTGTCGGAAATGGAAGTGCAACACGATGTTCGCACACGATGCATGTCAATAAATGGGATTTTATTGTTATCCGGCGAATGTACTAAACTAAAGCCAAACAACAACACCACATAGAGTAGTTCAGAACTTAATGTAGCCCGAAGCATAGTTTCAAGGACTTATGGCCGGCCTGTCTGTAACCGAGACTAACCTGAGTTGGATCGTTTAATGTGGCACTTAAATAATCATTCTGCCGACCCACTCAGACGCCAGGAAGAGCCCGCTCTTGAGGAGCCATTTTAAATCCATCATCGCCCTTCAACGCCAAACCGATGGTGATCGATATCTCCATCGGGGAAACCGTATTACCGAGTCTGCTGCATGTGATAAGATGCAGAGGAAACTCTCCCCCCCCCCCTGCCTCCCCCACCCCCACCCCCACGCACAAGCCGACACACCACAGGCTTTGAGTCTCAACCCCGACCGCCCCCGCATCACGCAGGCAACAATACACGTCTTGTAGTCGATCTAGGTTAGATCCAGATCCCGTGATCCTAAGCTCCCTTCCCCCTATCCCTCTCTTGTCTTTCTACCCTGCTTCCTCCGCTCTCCCTTCCCCTCCTCACCGCACTCACCAGCCGTGTGCCAAGAACAGCAGCTAGGGCGGCCACCCTGCCCCCGTGCTCTACCATTGATCGGAGGCTCACGCGGCGGGCTCCGTCACGCTCGGCGAGTGAGGGGGGGGGGGGCGCAGTCGGCCTTGGGTTTGTTTAGCAGAGCTCCCGTCCAGCAGAGTTCAGGGACTCGCTCCCTCCTGCTGCTCCTTAACACACTGCCCACCGCGGAGCTCTTAGGGGGCATGCCTGCAGCCACTTCATCTGAGAAACGAGAAACAAGCAGCGGTCAGGAAAATCGCTCATCTCTCTTCCCGTGTGTCTCTCTCTCTCTGTCTGTCTGTCTCCGTCTGTTGCAGCTCACCCAAAAGGCTGCTTGACTCATTTTCACAGCTTCACATCTCGCGCATAGGAAAGAACAGAACATCTCACACCAGCCTTTTGGGTTTCGTTGTGTATGCAAGTGTGTGTCAGCACTTGAATGCGTTTTTCGCATGCGTCAATCTTCCCCACCCACCTACTCCACAAAACACACATCAAACCGCCCAGAGAGGGCTGGCGACATCACTCGATGGCCGGCCCGACAAACGCTGCAACAACAACAACACGACTCCAATCCTCTCTGCTTATCTGAGCGCCCCACACACACAGCCCCATGTCTGCCCTGACAACAGCCCTCATATCTCCACCACAGACCTTAATGCTCCCAGACAGCATCAGAAGAGTCCTACTCTAGAACGCTTGCCATTGGGTGAAACTGCCGTGACTCCTCCCTCCTCCTCCTCGCCACCTCAGCATCACACTGATGGCTTGAGGTCGTCTTGGAAGTGTGAGCCATCTCAGGAAACCTTTATGCTGGTGCTTTACTTCAAGCCCCCGGGTTGCAGTGCCAGTGCTGCTGAACATGCAGTTCGAACGTGCCAATGATCTGGGAAATTGCGATGTCTGTGTTATCGTTCTGTTAATCATAAAGTGTGTGTGTGTGTGTGTGTCCTCACACAGATCAACACCGGTGAGGTGGAGTCCCTGTTGTCGCGGCTCCCCTGCACCTTCAGACAGGAGCTGTCGGGCGTCGGAGCCAGCCTGGAGAAGCGCTGGAGCTTCTGCGGCTTCGAGGGCATCAGAAGCACGTCGTAGGCCCCCGGGGCCCTCAGGACATTGGCTCAGCGAACACAGGGAGGGGCCCACGGAGAGAGAGCCCCGTCGACGTTAGCAGACACACAGTTTTTGGAGCTTTTTCTGCAGGGGCGGACATTGCTGCGGACGCATCGAACAGCCAGTGCTTCATACCAAATCTCCACCAGATACGAGGGACTTTGCGTCGAGCACAGAAAATGGTAGAAGGATGTACGACGATCGCTCTGTGTGTATGTGTGTGGCCCCGAGGGATGAACGCAAAGTGTTTGCGTTCGGGAAAGACATTGTTTTATTTGAGGATTGGTCGTTCCTGAATCCGAAGTTTGAGGAGCAGATTAGTAGTCATCGCCGCGGAGCAATAAGGGCGACCAAAACATGTATCACATCACTTTAGTGAGAGAGAGTCCATGAAAATACAAAATATCTTTAGATATATCGGCTATGTACATGTCACAGAGGAGCGCGAAATGCGTTTATTATTTAAGTACAGCCCTCATGGGTGGGGTTGCGATTCTCGAGCGTCACTGATTGGCTCGGTTGTGCTGTCAGTCCGGGTCAGGACTACAGGGCCACCCAGGGAGTAAATCAGGGTCTGCACTGACCCGCCCACCCCACACCCCTGACCCCACCGACGGTTCCAGTGTCACACTCTTCTCTTTTGCGGTTCCTGGTTTGTAAAAATAAATCAAAATGAATATATTTCTTCATTTTCTGTAAAGGCTGTTAACAGTTGCATAGAACCATTTGTTGTTATACACTGTAAATGCTTGGATATTTTTGATTATAAAAAAAGTTTTAAAAAGAATAACCTCTTGTGTGTAGATATAAGCGAGGGGGGGAGGGGTGGGGGAAGACAACAAGAACGAAACCAAGTGCAGACTTCAAAAACAGCCCTTCACCAAGAGATCAAACCCTGCGGAGGAAATACAGCCCACTGTCTCCCGCTGAGTAAACCCTCTTCAGCGGGCCAGCCCCCATCAATCCTGACTGTCACAAGCACACAAGGGCCGCTCTCCACTCCTCTCTCTGCAGTCCGCCTGTGCCTGAAGGCCACCTCCTCCGGGGCAGGCTGTTGTTGCTCTAGTGGCACCCCCCCCCAAGGCGTTAGAACCTTACACAAGTCTGAATCTGTCCCTCTAAAGCAATTACCTGCCCCAGCTCACACATGTACAGCCCAGCCACGCTTCACCTGGAAGCACACCTACGGGAACACCTTAATGAGTTGATTAAAGAGAGACACAGACAGACGGACGGACGGACGGACGAGTGGTCTCCGCTTTTAAAAGAAGAAGATATCTCTGAGGAGCAGCACTAAAGGAGTCTTCACAAGCATGCCCCGGTATATCTTATGTTCCTTGGCGGGAACATATCTTATGTTATCAGCCTACTCGCTCCACCCGAGTTGCTCAGGGAGCCAAAGGTCTATTACACGTGCTTTCCTCTCATCTGCATCCCCTTGTCTCCGCAGACGATGCTTTTAAACATTAACGTTCGACCCCGTCAGCACACTTGTGCTTAAATGAGTTAATAGCTAATGAGCATGTTGTGGCCCTGCCGAACGCTCGACTTCTGTGTTTTATGCATTTGTCCGACGTTTTATCCATCTGTTATTAACGGAAGTGGTCTGAAAGGACACCGGACTCACGTGGGTGTAAAACAAACGCCTGTAGTAGTGTAGTGTAGCATTTAACTTTTAAAACGTCCTCCTCTGCACATAGAGACAATCCTCAAAGCAACACGGTGAATTAGTCGGTTCACTCGCTGCCCACACCCAGGTTATCTGTGGACAAAGGAGCTCTGATGATACCTTTGCAAATGAATAAGCCTGCACACACCTCTCCACACACCCCCGGCCACATTTCATCTCTTTCCCACCGACAAAAACTAATTAGGCTATGGTAAAGGAAACATTTTCTTTTTTTTTAAATATTGTCATTCCCTTGAGGTTTTTAGAGGGAGCCATTTATAATTCAACTGTTGTGCAGCTGTTCGTTTAGGCTGGCACGCATGTGTCGCTCGTCTTGTTTTATGAGCACAGATCTCTCGTCTCACCGAGCGGGGAGAAGCACTAATTAAGTCCACCAGCATGCCTCGTGTAAGGCCCCCTCGGTCTCCTCTCGCCGCCCTTGTCTTTGTGTTCCTCTCATCGTTAATGTGATGCAAGGTATATTACGGTAAAACGCGTTCAAGGGCGCGACACATCCTGCTACCGGCAGCGCACGAAAACACGCAATGAAAATCAGTTCCACTTTATGAAATAAAGGAGGAGAGGAGAGGCGTCTAAAGATATCCTTAAGCACCTGGACTTGTTTATCAGACACACCCGACCTGAATAATGTAGTGTCCCGGTGTTCCGCAAGAAAATGACAGGAAATAAGTTTTCCGAGAAGCACGATTATGCAGGTCACGTTGTAGGAAGCCGTAATTGGACATGCGGAGATAAGCAGGTACTTACGGCTGCGTCATTATGCCTGATATTCCTAATTACCGCCGGTCCCTCTCATGTTGCAGACGGAGAGCGATTTGATTCGCGTTATAATGATTGCGGATGCCCTTGAGTGAGCAGGTGAAGGCATTTACCTTGTTTGTGCATAGGAAGGGGCCCACAGTCTAACGATGGAGCATCCGCATTAACCATGTTTGGCCTATTTGGAAATGGGAACGAAGGAAGACAATAACTTTCAGATGAAGGCAAACTGGGTCTAATAAGCAGGCCCGTTATGTGTTCAGTTTTCATCGTTTAAAGAAGTCAAAAGGTTTAATTTTAAGCAGTCTTCATTTTTCCCACGTTTCAGTTGCAAATCCAAGGGCATGGGGTTGCGAGTCAACAGCTCCCTCTATTGGCCAGTCTCAGAATAATGACAATCCCCGCGATTCCTTAGTAATTCTGCCAGGGCCATTATCCTGTGACAGCTGGATTGGGATAATGACATTGATTGATCGGCTCACTCAGAATCGCTCTCAATAAAACGCGGCGCTGGGTTCATTAATTTATATATGCATGGAACTAAAGGGCCTTAAAATCACTTCATTTCCCAAGGTGCCTTCCCTGCAGCGACTTAAGCACAGCAGCACCAGTAGCGATCAAGCCTGGAGGCTCTTGGAATGCTCTCTTAGAGAGTGAGGTCTATGTCAGAGGTAGAACTAAAGAGATTTCTACTCCCCTGAGGATTATTCATCCAGAGGGTGGCGAATCTCGCTTTCTAACATGTTTTGCTTTGCTTCCAGCCCCAAATATGCTCTTACAATCCCAGCCTCTCGCTTTAACCCAGAATGAGTGACAGGTCTAAACATTGCTGTGGCGGACTGTTATTTCATTTAGATTAAATTCTTTATTTTCAATTGCGCAGGAGGAACTCGCATGCAGATTGCCGGTTCTGTATCTGCAGCTCTGCTTGGAAAGAGTGTGTTGAGCTGTCCTTGAGCAGGACACTTAGCCCAGCACCGGGAATGGTGCAGGGGTACAGATTGAAGTCGACACTCCAATCCTTGTGTTTACTGTGTGTGTTGAGGCATTGGCCATAAAGCGCATTTAGTCGCCTTTAGTGGGAGAGAAGGAGAGAATGCAGTTGATTCTCTCCTTCTCTCTCTCCCTACTTCTCTCTATCTGTGTCTAACCCCCCCCCACACGCACACACACACACACACACACACACACACACACACACACACACACACACACACACACACACACACACACACACACACACACACACACCCAACACCACCACCAAGCCAACCCAAATACAAGGGGAATAGTTGGTGCAGGAGGGGAATGATGATGTTCTCTATACATTACCTGCTGATATTCGATCCAAAAGCCATATACTTGTTCTGCAGCTTGTCTGGGAGGAATCTGCTTGGCAATGGATTCCAATGCAATTAAGGTCTGTGCTCCTGGCATATGTGCACCATTAGTTTGGGAAATCAATGGCCTGATAAGATGCTAGGGTTATGTGTTTATAAAGGAGCCAGGACGGCACAGCCTACAGCCAGGGACAGAACTGCCTCTCTCTCATGAAGTATGCCTGCTTCCGATACTGATGTATGCATGGACTGACCTTTAGCTAAAGAATAAAAGCCTTTTGCAAACACAGCAATTATCTCTTAAGATGCTGAAGCTCTGGGTGGGAAAGTTAAGTTTTGTCCATTAAAAATGCATTGGGTTGCTGTACTGTTACCGGGGAAACACGTCTGCTGTAGTTTGCATGTCATAGTTGAGGATGGCAGCAGCTTAATGTGATGCATGCATGCGCTTTGTGAATTAATTCATAATAGTTTAAAACCTAATCCCGTATAATTAGCTTCCAATTTGTTCTTCTGCTTCTGCTTACAAGAACCATTTCATGCAAAACTATGAAGACAGATTTGTTTAAATAACGTAGGGCTATATAAAATATTGTGCATTATAAATTGGAATTATTTGCTTCGTTTTGTTGGATTCTGACAGTAATATATGTTGTGTTGTCGTTTGTAGCAGAAGACCACAGGGGTGCACGCTTGAAGAATACTTGAGTAAACTTGCGAATAACTGGTGTTCTGAAATGATACTTTTAAACCTCCTAATCAAACCCCAGGTGACTATTTCCCTGGCGCCTCACAAACTGATGCTGCTGTTTTCTCAATACTAAACGCTGCTCTGTTCTAGACAATAATCCCAGCCTCCATCTATCTTCTCCCCGCTATCCTATTGGGAGAAACCCGGCCGCACCATTATACAAGGAAGGACTCAGATTCACTGGGTGAACTCGGAAGCCACGCTAGAGTTGAATCTGTCATTAAATCTGCAACGCCACCAGGCTCATCCTAATGCCTTCTGACTCCTTGCTGCACACTTTCATCAGTCTCCCAGGGACGGGCTCCAGCAAAATCAACAGTGACAACCACTGAGCTCTTCTTAACGCATGGGCGATCTCTTATTAAAGCCGATTGGTAGTCAACCTCTAAGCCCCGGTCCCCACAGAAGAAGGGGAAGGGGGGGCTTCCACAGTCCGTGGTCGACGGCGAGGCGGGATGGTGGAGTCACTGAGGCGAGGTGTGCTAGTCGTTTGGGCCGTGTTGAGACGCAGTCAGGGGCCGCACTGCCGTATCGGCCTCTCTCTCCGAACTTCATCAGGGAACTAAACCGGTGAAGTGTGGTGGGGCTTGAGCACACCCCACCGGCGCACTCAGGGACCCATGTGACTACAACATAAAATGTTTGCCTCTTCCCTGTTGAGTCCTCTTCCTTGGAGTCGGAAATCAGGCTATTGCTTTAAAACGCAACAAGAACTTTGCAGCACCCCTGCAGGTCTTCTGTTCATGGTCGTGTCACGTGCCACAATGTCCACATTTTCCCTGTAGGTAAACGAGTTGACAATGTTTCTATAAAGTTTTTCTTCTGTTAGTAGGAGGGGACCTCGATTCCTTTGAAAGGGCCGCGACCTTAGACTGAAGGGGTTGCATATATTCATTGGAAAAGCTATGGAACAAGAAAGATTTATATTGCAGCAAATGCTCCCAACAACCTTTGCTTACAATGTTTTAATCTGAATAACGTAATCAAACTTAAAAAAGAAGGGACACTTGGGATTGCTTGAATCGCAATCAATCCAGTGCGCCCCGAACTGCAGAAGTAGTTAAAGAACGAGTATCGATGGAAAATACCTCATTCCTTCATCACTCCAAGTGATAATAAAGAAATCATTTCTTCCCTGCAAACAACCCAGCCGACATTTAAATCAATGACCTCCCTAATAGTGCTGCTAGGATGAACTCCAGTTTAATAATGTCTGGGGTAAATACCTGAAAATACAACATGACAAAAATAATCCATTGTTCTGACATCAAACAACTATAGCCTCAACCTCCCATAAGTATCCCGAGATACGGATAGGAATAGGGATAAGAATAGGGAGAGGATTAAGGAGAGGGATAGGGATACGGCTACGGCTAGGGATAGGAATAGGGATACGGATAGGAATAGGGAGGGGGACAGGGACAGGGATCTCCGGTTCTACCTCCTCATTTGCCAGCATACAGCAGGTTTCCCTGCAGTAAGGTGAGCCCGGCCTGTCGTCCGGTGGTGGTTTATTAATCGCCTTTCCACCGTGTGTCAGAGATTTGCCATTAAGTCAGCGGATGGATACGGTGTTTCTGAAGAAAGGCACACTGCAAACAGCCATGTTCCAGAGAGCCAGCCCATGGTCCTGGCGCTATTCCATAGCCGGGTTTGATATACTGCAGAGTGAGACAGGCCTATATCTGACCTTTTTGTCCACGTGGAACAATCCCGTTTATTTCCGGTGTGGCCTTGAAAACCCGCCTTTGTTAGGATTTTAATTGCCTGTCTTCTCCATTAGCGTGGCGGGGCTTGAGACCCAAGTGGGTTCGAGATGATGCATGCTTGTGGTGAAATGCATTTACCCAAACAATGCGTTTACATCAAAAGCCCTGTCATCAGACATCTTTCCCGGGCTAAAATGGGAGACATCACATCAGTCACTCCTCCGATGTATCTAATTACGAACAGAGAAACCCAAGCCGCAAGAAGTGGATCAGCCCACATAGGTTGACAAACTGCAGACACGGTTCAGTCTGTAGCTGACGGGGAGTGAAGCTTTAGAAAAGACGTCCCACAGAACTGTTTACATCCACGTACCAAAAATGATTTTTGATTTTGAATGACCAGTGTTTTTTGTAGATTTATATCAGGACTAATCTATATGTAAAGTGTAATGTAGCAAGCCATGCACCATATGTTGTCAGCGTCTTAATGAAGTAAACTATAGGCTATACCAATTAATTATAAAAAAATATATTTAAGCAATAGATCACGCCAGGCTGTGGTATGTGCTCATTATACCACTGTTAAGGGGCGTTGTCCGGCCCCGACGCGCAGCGGAGGGCCGGCGACCCCCTTAACAGTGGTATAATAATAATAATAATAATAATAATAATAAATTTTATTTATAATGCACTTTAATAATTAATTAATTAATTTAATAATGTGCACATGCCACTGACTGAAGTGATCCATTGCTTTTATACAATGGTTACTGTTATGGCGAAACGAAAGTCATAGACACACTACATTTAAAAAGAAACCAAGAAAGTCAAAATAGCCGTTTTATTAAAGAATACAAAAAAGTAGTCCCTCCTGGCTGCCGCTATGCATCGACGGTCGTTATGCAACACACTTTAGCGTCCCTCCGAGAGAAGGCTCCGATAGAGTGGTTCGCCGGCAATTTATTTATTTACGCCGATTACGCCTTCCCGGAGGTCGAAGGATATATTTCCCCGTTGGTGAATCCCCTCCTCCATGGTCAAGTTAAATCTCCGTGTGATAGTTTCTTACGATACTTTGTAACGGTTTCCTCTTCAAGGCGCGGAGTGATACTTTCACAAAATGATCGGGCGTCATAGCAGTTGTGTATACGCTAATTATACAACAGTTGGGAACCAATCAGATCGCTGGATTTAGGTCCCCCATTGTATAAATAATAATTGACGATAGGCGTTAGACCTACATAAAATGGCTGTGTCTAATTTAAGAAAATGATCGAGCACGGTTCATCAACAGGGGTCAGTCGCCCTCCTTGCTTGACAGCCACAGCACCCAAGTCGGCCCGCGGGGGGCGTCCCAACCTACTGCTACGGTTTCCATATACCATTCTGGTAACATGGTAGCCTACATTAGGTGCATTAGGTAGACTTACACAATAGGCATTCACACGCTGGTCAAATGCTTTCTCTTGGTTTTCGAAGTAGTGGTTCCTTAGGTGAAATTCGCGGAATATTTCCAACGAAACACCATAAGCCTATTTTACCAACGACGTTAAATAAACACACCTTATCAGAGATCCTTCACAGTAGAAACTCAAACAGGTCTATAGCCAACAAAAAAACAACAACGACTAGCCTACAGGGGGAATTCATATTTGACTAAGTAAACCTCCAATGAAGAGTCGTCATCTACTGATAAGACTGTAGAAGAGTCCTCGATTTGAATTGAAGAAATCATTCAAATGTGGATGCAAGGTGAGGACCGGGTAAGTGCCTGGTGAGGACCCCCCCGCCGCAAAACACAGAGGCCTCCCCGGCTCCCCCCGAAGAGCAGCCTGCCTGCTGCTCTTCGGGGACAACGCTCCTTCAAAACCCGGCGTGTGCCTCATCTCCGCGTTCCTAGGGCGACAACACAAGCACGCCCATTGGTCAATCCGTTCTGACGTCAGCGAAATATCGGGAATTCCTCTCCCCGCGGTTATTAGTGAACTGGAGGTGAGCAGCAGCAACTTATTCCAGGCACACAACAAGTACACATCTGAACGGACCCAGACGTGCAGCCTTCAGAAAGGGCCACCGCTGTCTGTCAGCCCCTCTCGCTCCGGGCGATCATGTGTTCGCGGCCCATTGGAGCGTCCACGGATGTACAGCAACAGGTTTAATGGACAACTCAAAAAGAGTTGCTCCACCTCTTCGCCATCCGTTCCTAGTCATAGCTGTTCAGGATCTAAGAAGGGCTCTGCTCAAGTGACTCCAAGAGTCACGACTTGCATGTAAGTGTATTTTTCGAAATGAAAACCTGTCTCTTCTGTGTAGTGCTGACCCATCAACTAGTTGCCTTGTTGTTGTTTTTTAACCCATGGTGATGACATCCCAGTATACCGGTTGGTTTGACTGGCGAAGTGGCTTTCTGGAGGAGCGTGTGAGTGCTCCTGTTTTTAACTCACGCGTGTAGATCATGTGCGTGTGAGCTGAGATCATGTTACACCGACCCGGACGTAGCCTGCTTGGCAGCAACAGCAACAAAGTATAACGATGATGGGGTCCCAACCAACAGTATCCTTTTATCAGCTCAAAACAATCAATACAACTCCTGGAGCTGCTAACCCACAAGAAAAAAAAAGCAATTTAAACAGAAGGAAGTTATTTTCTTTTCAGTATTTTCTTTTTGTATCTGAAAACTCCAATGTCAAGGAAACTTGAGAAAAATAGCAGGCAAACATCTCCTGAAAGATAGCGCAGAATAGTTTGCAGCCTTGTGTCAAACTTCACAGTGTGTGTGTGTGTGTGTGTGTGTGTGTGTGTGTGTGTGTGTGTGTGTGTGTGTGTGTGTGTGTGTGTGTGTGTGTGTGTGTGTGTGTGTGTGTGTGTGTGTGTGTGTGTGTCCTTCTGCGGGACCTCTCATTCAACTGTGCTCCTTCCCACTCTCTACCCCCAAAGCCCTGCCACTCTGCATGCCCGTTGCAGTGTGATTAAATATCTGCAGCGCAGTACAGTGTATACAGCAACCGCTCACACACTCGGGGCTGTTGCGTCAATGCCGGCTCTCAGGTTAAACTTGTTAGTCTGGAAAATGTCCACACAGCCAGGGACACCAGCCACCGTGAGCATGTGTGGCCTACCCCTCTTCCGTTCCCGGAGGGCTCAGTTTCCCCTGGCGTACTGTGTGTGTGTGTGTGTGTGTGTGTGTGTGTGTGTGTGTGTGTGTGTGTGTGTGTGTGTGTGTGTGTGTGTGTGTGTGTGTGTGTGTGTGTGTGTGTGTGTGTGGGATCAGTGACAGTGTGTGAGAGTGAGAGAACGTGACGGTGGCTCAAACCAGCGTCTCCCTCTAAACGCCCTCTGAGCTCCGCGGCAGGTAGAGTGGCGTCTTTAAATAGATAAGTGCTTTAGCGGTGCGTCTCGGCGTGGGGCCCAGAGCTCTGACCAAGGTGACTGCTAGGCTCAGTCCCCGGCCCCCACAGCGTGATTCAGCAGAACTGTGTGTGTGTGTGTGTGTGTGTGTGTGTGTGTGTGTGTGTGTGTGTGTGTGTGTGTGTGTGTGTGTGTGTGTGTGTGTGTGTGTGTGTGTGTGTGTGTGTGTGTGTGTGCTCTCACTGGGGGGCTGGGTCAGGGGTCTCCTATTGATTCGCCTCCCCGGTGTGCCTTCAAAGAGCCCACTCCTCAGAGAGTCCCCCCCCCCCAGAGCCGCTGAGACTCGGAGAGCCAAACTACTGATGAATTATTGATGTTTGTGTGTTTTCATCGCTCGTTTTTATTTATCCTAAGTGACAGCATGGCTGTGATGCTGACAGTAGGTGATATTTATACATGTGTGTGTGTGTTCTCTCTCTCTCTCTCTCTCTCTCTCTCTCTCTCTCTCTCTCTCTCTCTCTCTCTCTCTCTCTCTCTCTCTCTCTCTCTCTCTCTCTCTCTCTCTCTCTCTCTCTCTTCCCCCCCCCACAGGGCAGCCATGTTCCCTGATGCCCTGGAGTCGGCGGGGCGTGTGGAGGGCCTTCCCCTGTCCTACCCCGACTCCCTATCGGAGGTAGAGGATGCAGAGGCCCTGGAGAAGGAGCCCAAGAACCGGGGCCGGTACCGACACAGCCTGCAGCTGCTCAAGCCCTTCAGGATCACGCACAAGTAAACAAGCCTCACATCCGTCGATGTAGACTGTCGCGTATCAGACCACCGAGTCATGAGCCTGTCTGCCTGACGAACCTAGGAAAGGCTTGGCCCTTAGGGAAGGAAAACCTGATTCTATACACACACACACACACACACACACACACACACACACACACACACACACACACACACACACACACACACACACACACACACACACACACACACACACACACACACACACACACACACACACACACACACACACATTGTGCTGTCACGTTCTGTAAATACCCACACATATGTATGTACACACTTGCTGTACGTGCACGTTCGTCATTAGCTGTGGCTTGAGGGCTGTGAGCGAGATAAGGGCTCTTATCCCCCATCAGCAGACCTCTCTGTCGGAACACGTGAGGTCTGATAGCCTGCACCGCCATTTTGAACATCACTTCCTCAGATTTTGTGAAGAGCATGTGAATGACTGTGCAAACATATTCGGCCATGTTTGATCTATCATGAGGGGAAAGACTTTTTCAACCCAGCCTCGTCTCACTCTCGTTCACTCACTCACTCACTCACTCACTCACTCACTCACTCACTCACTCACTCACTCACTCACTCACTCACTCACACTCTCTCTCGTTCTCACTCTCCCTCACTCCCTCACTCCCTCACTCACTCACTCACTCACTCACTCACTCCCTCACTCACTCACTCACTGACTCACTCACTCACTCCTTCTCTCTCTCGTTCTCACACTCACTCACTCACTCACTCACTCACTCACTCACTCACTCACTCACTCACTCACTCACTCACTCAAGTGCCCCCCCCCCCCAAGTTCCCATGTTGTTGTGATCCATAGCACCTAACCCCCCCGCCCCTATTTGTTGTTGACCTGCAGACACCAGCACCCAGTTGACAACGCAGGGCTCTTCTCCTTCATGACCCTCCACTGGCTCACCCCGCTGGCGCTCAAGGCCTACCGCGCGTCCAGCCTGGGCATCCACGACGTCTGCGGCCTGTCGTGCCACGAAGCCGCCGAGACCAACTGCCAAAGGTGAGCTCAGGTTCCCCCCAAGAGCGGGGGAGTGGATGGTGACAAAGTACTCTGGATTCGGATCCATGGTTTTGGTTGTTGTGTGGGAAAGTGTTACGTCAAAGTTTCAAGCAAAAACTTTTTTGGTATGTTTTGTTTTTTGGTGAGGATTTCCCCCACAGTTACTTATCTACAGAATAAGAAATGATTCTGAATATGTGAGTCCACTAATGGAATCTGCTCTAATAGCTAACTAAAATATCTATTTAACCATGGTAGTGTTTATATCATGAGGATTTAGAACTCTACCCGGTGAACTTATTTTTTTAAGGGCCTTGTTATTTATCCTTCCACTCTTTATTGAGGCGTGGTTGTATTTGAAGCATCCATTACGTTCGGTGCTGTTACTCCCACCCTGAATGTTTTCTAAATCAAAGGTCAACCGACGGGATTACTCAGTTTGGTAAATGTTGAAACCCTAATGTATGAGATTGACTGATGTGGCAGCTCAGGGCAAACACAAGCACCCCCTGAAGTATGCTTGGGGGGGCTTAAGAATCCTTAGACCCCTCCAGGTGCGACCATTATTGCACAATAGATGAGGTGTGTGTGTGTGTGTGTGTGTGTGTGTGTGTGTGTGTGTGTGTGTGTGTGTGTGTGTGTGTGTGTGTGTGTGTGTGTGTGTGTGTGTGTGTGTGTGTGTGTGTGTGTGTGTGTGTGTGTGTCCTCTGTCCTGAAGTACATACAATTTCCAGAAGCCTTGAATCATAATAGTAGTACAATAGTTGACATTCTGGGTAAAACTCAGATCCTCATAAAAACCAGGATGACTCCTTCTCTAAACACTACGTGAATGTACTGTTGTGCGCGTGTGCCTGCTAATAACAAAGAGGCTTACATTCATGTCGCAAATAATGGACCATTGTGCAAGCTTGTGTGTGTACACCTTATCTCTATGTAGGTGTGTACTCTGCTGTTTGTCCATGCGTGTCTGAACATATGTAGGAAGTCTTTGTAGCTGGGGCATCAACAGAGGAACATCAAGCCTCCAGCCTCCAGCCCAATAGAGTGGAGATGGGCCCACACACGCATGGTGTCCAATAATAGAGAGGATTAGAGATTAGGGTGAGCGTGAGTCCGGCGACTGTGTGTTGTTGCGTCACTAACACGACTACCCGTTGTGCACCTGTGTCTCGCTCTCTCTCGCACACTCGTCAGAGGACTCTATGAACATCCTCTGAGGCCCCAAGTTCAAATCATTGACTTAAAGGGGAAATCCTTGCACATCTGCCAGCTGTCCTCTGGCCAAGACACGGTACAGAGCGCGCTGATTGTAACAAACATGACGTCAGCAAGACACCGTTGGTGCTGTAGGATAGGTGGATTTATGTTCATTACGCAATAGAGGAAGTATCCTCGTGCACTGTGCTCCCGTGTCTGTGCTTGTACCGTAACAGTTGCTCTCATCGGATCTATTGATTTTTAAATCTTTATTTTAACTAAGAAACTGGAAATGTGAATCCCCTGTGCACTTCTTGTGTCTTTTTCCCGGACTCCAAACTAACATCCGATGACGCATATGTTGTCCTGGGTTCAATGTCTGCGAGGTCTCTGAACCACAAACTTGTACCCTTAGTGTGCGGTGACTCAGTAGGGGAGCGAAGGCCTGATGTCGATGTGTCTGGACTTGTACTACAGGTGTTTGCATGGGCCATCCACTGCAGTCCATTTGCATGACGTGTTCCACCCCAACGTTTGCGAGATAAGGGGAATGGTGTAGGATCTTCTTGGCAAGGGTGGCTGGAACACTGCCGAGGGCTTGGCTCTGTGTTTACATAGCCAGGACAGTTATGCAACCCAACCGCCTAGGAGAGGATCAGAGAGGGGGGAGAGGAGGGAGGGAGAGTCCTGGGAGAGTTGACACTTGAGAGTGTGCAGTGAGGTGCAAACCATCAATGCGATGTCTTGGTTTACACACTCTGGGAAAGCCGTCCTTGTGTCTATTTGTTTGCTCTTTCAGACTCTGAGAGTTCTGCTCCAATCAAAACACTTCAGTCCAGCTGGAGGTAGATGGGCTCTCGGCTCAGATTGGACTGGTGTTGTTCAGAGCTTAAGGAAAGTTGCCAGACAGGAAAACTGTTAAAAAAACAAGTTTTATAAGAAAGTTCTTGACTTTCTTTGTATTTCAACCAGACTTTACTTGGGTTTTTGAGCTACACCGGGTAGATGTTTGTAAGGCTTTCCAATTTCATTATAGTAGTTTTATTATTGTTGTTTGTTGTAGTATGTTTTTCTATTGTATTCAATGAATGTTTTATGGATTGCTCACAGTTAAAAAATATCCATCCATCCATCCATACGTGTATATATGTACGATTAAAAGAGACTGACTTCAGATCCCACTTCCTAGCACTATTTCACTCAGGAATAACGAGCAGCGCTGTGCACTGGGAGTGGGTCGGCCGGTCGCTCAGTCCCTGATACCATTTTAATAAAACCATTAGGGCCTAAACGAGTCTCAGCAGCTGTGCTCCACACTGCCTTTATAGAGTCATTAGCAGCCATGCATTCGGCCGACAAGATACGTCGGCCCCTTTATGGGACATTATGCGGCGCCACCGCGGCATTAGCAGCATTAGCCAGATCTTTTAGCATTTATGGCGGTAATTCCAACAGCCTCGTTACGGATGGTGTCATTCCAACCCGACGAAAAGCCGGCACATGACCACGGGCCAGCGTGACCTTGTCTCGCGGTGGGGCCGGTGAAGGATGTGGCGTCGGCGTGCGGGGTCCGCCGGTATCGTGTATCTGCCTCGCTCAGCCCCGCGGCTAGCCTTTATTATTTAGCGGTGGTGCGGTGGCGTGCTGCTGAGATTGTTTCCTTCCCCACTGTTTGGTGTTTGTTTTCCCTTCCCCTTTGGACTGCTGTTGTTTGCAATGCAGGCCCGAGTTTTCAGAGCTTCCTCCTATTCTTTCGTGTGTGTGTGTGTGTGTGTGTGTGTGTGTGTGTGTGTGTGTGTGTGTGTGTGTGTGTGTGTGTGTGTGTGTGTGTGTGTGTGTGTGTGTGTGTGTGTGTGTGTGTGTGTGTGTGTGTGTGTGTGTGTGTGTGTATCAGCTTTTATTCACCTCAAGAACAGCTTCGGTAAAAAATATATGGATATTCGTATTTTCACAAAACACTCATCTCCTCATCATGTCGAAAGTTTGAATCATCCATAATTAGTGTAAATGTACTGCATTTAGCGCTTTTATCCAAAGCGCTTTACAATATTGCCTGACATTCACCCATTCTTGGACACATTCACACACCAACGGCGGAGTCAACCATGCAAGGCGACGGCCATCTCGTCGGGATCAGTAAGGGTGAGGTGCCTTGCTCAGGGACACCTCGACACTCTAGTTTGAGCCGGCGATCTGACTATCCACCTTGTGTTTAGCAGCCAACCCGCTCTACCTCCTGAGCTACTGCCGCCCAAAACGCTGTAGTAGCTTGAAAACCCTTGTTGTCGTGTACATTACAATGCTTCTCGTCTCCGTCCCCAGACTGGAGTCCATGTGGAACGAGGAGCTGAAGAGAGGCGGTAAAGACGGGCCCTCCCTGACCCGGGTTCTCTGGAGGTTCTGCCAGACCCGCATGCTGGTGGCCATCTTCGCCCTGCTGCTCACCATGGTGGCTGGCTTCGTGGGGCCTGTGAGTACCCCTCTCTCTCTTCTCCTCTCGTGCGGTCTGCCGATCGGGGGCCGTTCAGTCGCCGGTTCGAATCCCGAGTCCGACGGTATTTTTAACAGAATCTCTTCAGCCTGTCTCACGCCGGTCTGGAAATTGAAACGAAAATGTAGCGAAGATATAATAACAAAGCCTAGACAGGGAAGCCCACAGCAGGAACACAGATTAGCTGGTTTGTGCCCAGTCACGCTTTGGTCACAAATAGGCCGGAAGGGGTTTTTTTCTGCCAGGATTCTGGCTTTGTGTTCTAATCTTCCTAATAGAACGAAAGAAAGAAGTAATTAATATTGCAACAAAATGCTCACCCTTTTCTTTTTTTTGCTCTTTTGTTTAGAGTTTCCTTTTGCTCAGATGTTTGAATGGAGAGCATTGTTCGTAGGCATGCCTGTTTGTTCTGGGGATGGCTCATTGTACACTACATGCATCCAACGACCGCTAATACCATTAAGTGGATTTGGACGTTGCACCGTGATGTATTGGACTCGCATTCCAAGATTTGTTGGCGTTGGTACGGTGCTGTCTGCATATAAGTCCGTTCATAGACCTAGTGTATCTCTATGGACATCAAAGCTTTTTTTCTTTTCAGTGAGTCAACATTTTAACAGACCTTTTATTTGTTCATATATTTAATGTTTTTTACTTTGTTTCGACATCCATTTTCTAATTTTCTTTAATTAGTCAGTTCCCTATGTTCCACTCTTCTTTGTTTTCATTTCTCCTCCTTCCCTCCTCCTCCTCCCCCCCACTAACCTCCCCTCTGTCGCCCCCCTGGCTCTCCAACCCGTGGCCCTGGCTCCTCCCAGGCCCTCCTGGTGCGGGCCCTGCTGGAGTACTCCCAGAGCGTGGAGGGCTGGCTGCCCTACGGCCTGTCCCTGGTGGCGGGCGTGGTCCTCACGGAGCTGCTGCGCTCCTGGTCGCTGGCCCTCATGTGGGCCGTCAACTACCGCACGGCCGCCCGTCTCCGGGGGGCCGCACTCACCTTCGCCTTCCACAAGATCCTCCGCCTGCGCAACACCAAGGACATCAGCCCCGGGGAGGTAGAGCTGGTTACAACAGATTAGATCCATCCTCATTTGTCGTTGTAACACATACATCGAAATGAAATGCTACCTCAAAAAGATCATTGAGGTAGTATGCATAAATAAATAAATAGAAACTATAAATAAAGTACTGCTATAGGCATTAAAAAAGCACTTCAGACACGCCCACACAAACATCCACATTCATGGTTTGTTTTTCCGCGTAGTAGCGATATGCCGTTTAGCGAGACCCCCGCTTGTTTAAGGATCTGACCTGCTGCAGTCGTATGCTGCTTGATGTTTCCCTCTCTTTCTTTTCAATCCATCTTCCCCAATGGTTTAGCAGGGCCGGTGCTGGCCGTTTCGGTGCCCTACACGAGCGGCGCGAGCGGGGGGGTCTCTTTTTATATAATAGGTAAAACATCTAAATTGGCGAAATAGAGGGATAG
The DNA here is from genome assembly GCF_026213295.1 of Gadus chalcogrammus. Taxonomy (NCBI): domain Eukaryota; kingdom Metazoa; phylum Chordata; class Actinopteri; order Gadiformes; family Gadidae; genus Gadus; species Gadus chalcogrammus. Next base: position 13,693,805 of record NC_079421.1, on the reverse strand, counting down.
GTTATACAATTAAGATAAAACAACGGTGGGCCTCTTCATAACTAATTTATATATTTTTGTAATTCAATAATGTAATTTATTTTTATTTTTTGGGTTTTTTATAAACCTTAATTTTTGGTGCCCCCCAGGTGGGCCTGGGTTTAGCGCCCGGATACTTGGTCAGTGATGGCTCTGATGCTCCATCTAGATCACTCAGGTCCTCTGGCCTTATACTTGTTCCCCGAGTGAGGACAGAGACCTATGGGGAGGCGGCATTTATTGTCCGTGGTCCTCGCCTCTGGAACAGCCTGCCGGAGGAGCTGAGGTCATCCCAATCTGGGAGAACCTTTAAAATAACCTTTAAAACACACCTATTAGCTCAGCATTTTCTTCATCCATTTAATTTATAATTGTTGGTATTATTTTCATGGTATTCTAAAGTACCTTTTATTGCATTTTTGCACGAAAGGCGCTATATAAATAAAGTTTGATTTGATTCCCTGTCCCCGTCCTGTCCGTAGAGTCAACATTAAGCTTCCATTCTTAGCCGAGTCAGCCTCCTGGTCTCGTATTACCTTTAGAACCGCTCGACGTTAGCTTCGGCTTCGCCATCTCCTTCACCCAACGTGTGAATATTGGGAGAGGTTCTGGGAGACGTCTGAGATGTTCTGAGTGTTCCTGTGTTCCCCGTCCAGCTGATCAACATCTGCTCCAGCGACGGGCAGCGGCTGTACGAGGCGGTGTTGATGGGCTGCCTGCTGGCCGGGGGGCCGCTGGTGGGGGTCCTGGGCCTGGCCTACACCACCTACTTCCTGGGACCCACCGCTCTGGTGGGCTCGGCCATCTTCATCTTCTTCTACCCGACCATGGTGAGGCTAAGGACGCCATGTAGGGCTCTGATCAAAAGCACCGCGCTATCTCTCTCACTTCCAGGCGGCTCTGAAGCCGGCTGTCATTCCCCGAAACCAGAAACGCTCCAAAAGTCCCGGGCAAGGTTTTTCCTGATGCAATATTTTGCCTGCTTTGTCGTCACCCCGCTGAAGTTGTCCTGCCCATTGCAAAAGTTATAAAAGTGAAAACCTTTTTTCTTTTATTATTATGTTTTTTTTTACTTTTTGCCCTCTCCAAAATGTAATTCCCCTTCATGTCTGCCAACAGATAGAGGATGGGATGTGGCAAATTTGTAATTGTTTTTGCCGACTTTCCCGACGACAGAAGTCATTGGTCAATGTCAATCTGGTTCGGGCCTCAGTGTTGGTTCCAGGCCAACGTATTCCCGTGCAAGAGCTATTTATTCCCAGGGACTCCCATTCCTGTGCAGGACAGTGCAGGTCACCCCTGCCAACAATAACACTCGGACCGCCTGCAGGGTTATCAGCAACACCATCTGTACCGCTGTCGAACCTCGAGTCGCTCTCTAAGATCCACTGATGTATGCTTCTGGTTTCAGTTCCCCTCCTCGAGGTGCCTAATTCTCTCTATCATCATTTCCACTCAACCATGGCGGCAACCCCTTCCCCTCTTCCCCGACGAGCAGATGCTGGCATCGCGTCTGACGGCGTACTTTCGCAGGAAGTGCGTGACCGTGACGGACCGGCGTGTGAGGCTCATGAACGAGATCCTCGGCTGCATAAAGTTCATCAAGATGTACTGCTGGGAGGATGTCTTCGCCCAGAACATACACAGTAAGCGCCGCAGTCACCGTGACTCAGCAGGGTTTCCAAACCAACCACACTTCCTGTTTTGTGTTTTTTTTTTTTTTTTTTGGTCAGCCAACTTCACCCGAGCCCAGCATTAGTCACCCGCACGCACGCATGCCATCTCCCATCGGCTTTATTTCTGCACCACTTCTAATGGCCGTCTCCTTAGTGAAGAGCCACTTAATTTAAACACGGCAAATTATAAAATAAATTGCCAATTTATTTCCCCCCCCCCCCCCCCTCCCAGAGTAGCAAGCAATCTGCCCCTGACCGGTCGGTCCCCGCAATCAGAGACGATTCCTTCTTCATCTTGGAGGTTAATTCGGGTGGCTGTGAGTTTAGAGCAGGTCTGCACAGCCCCCGTCCAGCTTAGCGCTGAATCTGCCGCTCACTTCTTTCCTTCGACGTGTGCCACATTATCCAGGTGGGAGGGAGTGTGGCTCACACCTCGGTGCCCTGTGATTTCTGTGATCACCAGTTAAATCTTCGTTTTAGTCCCAACTGAGTTTTTATTGTATTTCTCGCCTCGCTCTGTAATTATTTCTCTCCTCTTGTCGCCCAATTACCGCGTTGCTCGAGAGGACCGACTCGCAATAACAGCTCTTGTGTTCGTGTTGTATCGCGGTCGTTACGCCGACAACGACAATGCCCGATGTTCGCTCGGTGGCGTCGGGTCCACCTGGGAGTTATAAACCTTTTTTTTTTTTTTAGCTTCACTCGTTTCACATTTCACACACATTTTCCACCTCTGCTGAATATAACAGAAAGGCCCCTCTGGTGCGATGGCGCTGGGAACGGTTGCCCCTGAAGGAGAACGAGGTTGTAGGTGCCTTGTGGAATACTTACACAGAGAGACAAGCCTAGAGAGAGAGAGAGACAGAGAGGCAAGCAGTCGGTCTCTTTCATACCATGTATGGGTACGGCCCCTTCTGTTCCCCCCCCCCCCCCCACCGCCTTCTATTTCTGTGTGTGTGTGTGTGTGTGTGTGTGTGTGTGTGTGTGTGTGTGTGTGTGTGTGTGTGTGTGTGTGTGTGTGTGTGTGTGTGTGTGTGTGTGTGTGTGTGTGTGTGTGTGTGTGTGTGTGTGTGTGTGTGTGTGTGGCCAGTCCCGATGCGAGCCCGGGCACTCTCTTCAACAGGCTTGTGCAGACCTGTATCGATTATTCCTCTTAATTCCTAAACCGCCCATACCCTTGAAACCCACCACTAATTCTCTGTTGTTCATGGTTTGGCCTACGGTACGGTAAATATTTATATAGGATTTAACATTACTACATCTGTCTGTCTCTTTCCCTCTCTCCCTCTCTCTAAAGAGGTGCGTACGGAGGAGAAGAAGATTCTAGAAAGGGCCGGTGTTGTCCAGAGCCTCACGGTCGGTGTGGCTCCGGTCGTCGTGGTGATCGCCAGTGTGTGCACGTTCACCTTGCACATGGCCTTGGGCTATGACCTCACTGCCTCTCAGGTAGGATTCTACCACATTGTAAAAGGCCACAGGCTGTGTTTGTTCTCCACTGATACAGGACACCGTAAACAGTGTAATGCTGAGAAATATAAACTTGTAGCACACAGATGGCTACTGAAACGTGATCCTTTGTAAATAGACGACACCTGACAGTAAAAAGCGCACACAAACGTAGAGGCGATGCCTCTTTATGACTGAAACACCAAGTTCTTATCTATGTGTTTGCATTTGTCAAAGGTTTGGTTTGCTTTTCTTATCCAACCAAAGCTAATCTCTCGCTCTCTCCCTCTCTCTCTCACAGGCCTTCACCGTGGTGGCTGTCTTCAACTCCATGACCTTTGCCCTCAAGGTTACCCCTCTGGCCGTGAGGTCTCTGTCAGAGGGATCCGTAGCGGTCAAAAGATTCCAGGTATGGGGGGGGGTGAAGATAGGGACATGCTTTTAACCCCTCGCTCTGCAGTGGACTGATGTTACAGAGACGGAGGTGAAAAAGCCCTGAAGCATCCCAGCTCAGGAGACTCGGGGTGACTTTGAGGCTACGCTAAATGGATTCCCTAAATAGATTCCCCTTCCCTCCCCTCCCCTCCCAGGCACCACACTGGTGTATCATTCAGGCCGTATGGAGGCACATGTTCATTATGCGAAACAATCATATGAACAAATGATCATAAACGACTACAGTCTCAATGAACAACAACAAAAAACAACAATCAGCTTTCTCAATCTGAAGCACTTTGAGCCTAGCCTGGCTCCGCCCGCCTAAGTACTTCCTCTCAATTTGAATTTCCCTTCAGTACTAGGTCTGGACCTGCTGTATGTAATTTGGTTTTCTGGTGCCGCCACAGCGGCCACCAATCAGCGAACAGAGGGCGTGTCTGAGAACAATGACGATAAAGTCGTACGCCAGTTTGAGTTGTTGTTGTAGGTCGGTAGTTGATTAACAATGTGCAATTTTTCCCTGATAAATTAAATTTAGACGAACAAAACCTGCAGCTGTCGTTGACGGACATTTTCGTGCAGACGCGCAAGGTGTTTGGTTTGTGTACAACCTGCGCGTGATTCCCGGCGCATGACATACGTCACAACCAAACGTTAGCGATTGGTTATGGCAGATCCAGAGTGGCACTGGGCAGATCCAATCATTTTAAACTTCAACAGACACCCGCCTTCAAGTGAGTTAACGTTTGTCAATTGATTAGGTCCAGACTCTCTGTACAAATGAAATGAAATGAAGTGAAGTACGAGAGTCTGGTAGAACCAGGCTACTTTGAGCCTGCCTCGTGTACGAAAAGTGCCATATAAATAAAGTTGCCTTGCCTATATGAAACGGGGGAAAAAGACCACGGCCCTTTCCATCATGTGTCCCCCCCCCCATCCCTATGGTAACCATTGCGTTCCCCCCCCCCCTCCCTCCCACAGAGGCTCTTCCTGATGGACGACCGAGAGGTCATCGTGTCCAAGATGGAGGAGCCGGCAAACGCCGTGGAGTTCCGCAACGTCACCCTGGCCTGGGAGAAGGCCCGCCCCCCGGCCGCCGGCCCCGCCCCCCACCACCAGGCGCCGGCCCCGCCTCCTCCCCCCCCGACGCCCAGGAGGAAGGCCTTCCCCAGGGGGGGCATGAGGCGGGCGCTGCGGCGGGAGAAGCTCAGCCTGTACCTCACCAAGGAGGAGGAGGTGGGGGGGGGCAAGGGGCGGGCGGAGCCGGCGGTGGACCAGAGCCTGCTCACCAACATGGAGCAGGAGAGCCCCCAGAGCACCGTCTCCTCCGCGGGGAGCATGCGCCCGCCGCTGCACAAGACGCTGCACTGCATCGACCTGCGCGTCAAGCGCGTACGTGGAGAGAGGGTGGCGGCGGCGGCTAGCTGTTAGCCACTAGCTGCTGCACATACACATGCTAACGGTTCGCTAGCGGTTGATAACAGTTGCTACTAGCGGCTGTTAACGGTCGCTAGCGGTTGCTAACGGTTGATAACAGTTGCTAGCGGCTGTTAATGGTCGCTCATACAGACACTCACTCAGTCACTCAGGTGTTTTTTGCTGATATCAGTGTTGGTCGTAACCCCCCCCCCCCCCTCCTCTTGGCTCCGCCCCCAGGGCTCCCTGGTGGGGATCTGTGGAGGTGTTGGGAGTGGGAAGAGCTCCCTGCTCTCGGCTCTGCTGGGCCAGGTGAGTGTCCGCCAACGTCCAAACCGTTCTCCGTAGATCTTCTTTCATGTAGTTTAATGTCAGACCTGCAGCCTTAACAAAATCCAAGTTCGGCTTCCAACTTCGTCCTGGTCCTTCTCGGGTAACGAGTTGTGTGTTTCCTCCCCGCCCCGGGTGGCTGTGCTCCAGATGACCTTGCTGGAGGGCAGCGTTGCAGCCAGCGGCGCTTTTGCCTACGTGTCTCAGCAGGCCTGGATCCTGAACAACTCGCTCAAGGAGAACATCCTGTTCGGGCAGCAGTACGACCAAGACAAGTGAGAGACGCTTCCCTTGAAATGATAATAATAATCCATTGTATTTGCAAGGCACCTGTTGCCTCTCGTGTGTGTGTGTGTGTGTGTGTGTGTGTGTGTGTGTGTGTGTGTGTGTGTGTGTGTGTGTGTGTGTGTGTGTGTGTGTGTGTGTGTGTGTGTGTGTGTGTGTGTGTGTGTGTGTGTGTGTGTGTGTGTGTGTGTGCCTCTACTGTTTGACCTACCCTCCTTAACCCTCCCTGCCCCCACCCTATCCCCCCATTCTCAATGTTTATCGACCTTGGGTACTCTGACAGACGATATATAAATTACAGTTATTATCATTATGTGTGTGTGTGTGGGGATAGGACCCCCCTCAGTGTTTGTCAGTAACAAAGTGGTTTCAGTGTTTTCATGGCCTCACTGACACGGTGGTGTCCTCCTCCTTCAGGTACAGCGCCGTCCTGGAGGCCTGCTGCCTCCTCCCTGACCTAGCCGACCTGCCTTATGGAGACATGACGGAGGTAGGGCCGACACCACACCACCAGCAGTCAAAAGTGCTCTGCATGCTGCTCCTTTGTGTACTCCCACACTTCCCCATCACTGCAGGGATGGTGACGTGGTTGAGCGGTCAGTGGATATGGTTCTGGGCTTTATTACCAATGTCGAAATTCTCATTTGAGCAACATGCCTCAGCCCTGCCTACTCCTTTGTGGTATTTCTTGGAATGAATACTTTAAGTGAAATTCCCTGTAAATGTTTTTGATGAAAAACGTCTGCTAAATGGGTAGAATAGAGCAGCCGGAGATCATTGGCGATGCTTGTGATTGTGACAGGCAAGAGTTTTCTCTTGGGCTTTATAAAAGCTTTGTAGAAATAACTTCTGATTGAACACAGTCACAACAAAAGCCGGATCCTTCATAAGGATTCATGGTTTCTCTATCTTATCTTCTTCTCTCAAGACTGGTTAAAGTCTAAGAATGTAATATTAGATCAGATACAACTTTATTAATCCCCTGTAGGAGAAATTTGTTTTATTGCAACAGCCCAGCAGCAGCGGAAAAACACGGGACGAAAAATACAATACAATAAAAATACAAAGTACTAATACAAACAAAAATAAAACAAGGTAAATGCTAAAGTAAGGACAGGACAGAACAAGACAAACAGAACAAACAAAAACAAACGGGGCAAAAAAACTGACAGTATAAACAATATAAAATATAAATTATAAAGTTTAAAATATCAATTGTAAATTATATAGAGGCTAAGTACCAGAAATGCAATGTACACAAAGAGAAAGTATTAAGCCCCCCCCCTCCCCTCCAGATTGGTGAGCGGGGGGCTAACCTGAGCGGGGGCCAGAGACAGAGGGTCAGCCTGGCGCGGGCCCTGTACAGCGAGAGGCCCATCCTGCTGCTGGACGACCCCCTGAGCGCCGTGGACCCCCGCGTGGGGGCCCACCTCTTCAGGCACGCCATCAAGGGCCGGGCGGGGCCCCGGACAGTGCTGTTTGTCACGCACCAGTTGCAGGTACGCAGACCCTGAAATTATCTTGGGTTTGTTTACATTTAGATTGAGGGTGTTTAGCAGACGCTTTTATCCAAAGAGACTCACAATAAGTACAACTGTCATAAGAAGGTGGAACCATACATATATGTTGATCTATTTTTATTTTATTCATTTAACCACGAAAAGAGAGCATATAAATATTATAACAATATAATATACAAAGCACTAACAATTGCTAGGTTAACCAATTCTCCGTATACAACAAAGATAGCTAGGATGAGATGCTACACAACTAAGTACTATAACTAAGTGCGACATAGAATAAGTGCGTACATTAAGTGCCAGGACGTACAACTAGTAGGAGGGCTGGGACGGGGTGACTATGCCGAGTTTAGCTGAACTCTGAGCAGGTGAGTCTTTAGTCTTTTTTGCAGAAGCTGATTTGTGTGTAACTTGTGTTTGTATTTTCTGACCTATCCTTTACAGCAGGGGTCGCCCAGTAAGTTTGGCTTCGGGCAATGTTTTTCTTATTGAATGCCCTGAGGTGGCGAGCCAGGACATCAATGGAGGCAGAAACCCTTTTATTAACCCTAACCCTTTTTAATTACATTCTTAGTTGAGTTTGTATTTTTAATGCATGTAGCATAAAGGCGATGTCCCTATAGCAGAGGCAATCAGGGAGGGGCGCATTATTAAGACCTCCAATACATTACAAAACGCTGTATATATATTTTGTGGGTGCAGTCTCACTTTCATTGCATGTAATATCGAATTCACTTAGTCTCACACGTTCTTACACGGTCTTCATCCTAAATGCGTTGCATGCGGACCCCAATCTGACCAGCTGGCTACAACGCCTTCAGCTAATGGGGGATCATTTTAACAAACAAACAATTACATCATTGAGCACACTGACCTTTTCTTCCCTCAAAGAGATTACACACCCGACGGTCATTTTGCTCGTGTTTCACCCAACAAAACAAAGACGTGTGTTTTTGTGTTTATTCTCCTAACTGCTGTGCCCGCAGTGTCGCGGGGGGCTTACAGAACGTAATCTGTAGTTAACACTCATCCTCTGTAAACAGCATTAATCCAGCTGGGCCCCCCCGTCCCGACCCTGTCTCCGCAGTACCTACCCGAGTGTGACGACGTGGTTCTGATGAAAGACGGGCAGGTCTCGGAGCACGGCGCGCACCCCCAGCTCATGGCCCGGGAGAGGGACTACGCCTCGCTCTTCACCAGCATGCAACAGGAGGTGAGTCTGCAGGGGGGGGGGGCACCACCCCTGGCCCTGGGCCAAACATTCGCTCCTTTACCCACCTTCACAAAAACATATTAGGGAGAGCTGAATAATGCAGCAGCCAAGAGCCCGGTGGTGGGGGTGCTTAGTGCGTACAGGGTGCCTTCCTTATTTATGCGTTCATTGATCTGCCGGCGTGTCGCACCTGAGGGCCCTGTCGCAGATGGCTCTGTTTAACGGACTCCCGTCGGGTGCCGTTGACACCCTTGCGTTGATTTGTCAGGTTCAGGGTGCTGAACCCCCCCCCCCCCCCCACCCCCACCCATGTTGTTTACCCTTCAGATTGTGGTGAAAAAGAACCTGAAAAACAAACAGCAGGAGGCCACAGAGGAAAAGGCTGAGACGGATGTGCCTCCTGTCAAGGCCGCCGTACCGCAGCCCCAGAGGAAGGAGGGAGGTGAGGGTAGCAGCGCACCGCAACGCACACGCGCACAAACACGCGCGCACACACACACACGCACAGCAGGGAACCCACTTTCTTGTTTTCCCGTTTGTTTCTTGTTGGACTCTGCGTTCGCTCTTTGTCCTTTGTCTCTCTCTCTCTCTCCTGACGGCATTCCTTTCTTCCGTTCATTCTGACGTACTCTCCCTCTCTCGCTCTCGCTCTCTCCCTCTCGCCTCCTCCCTCCCTCTCTCGCTCTCTTTCCCCTTCCACTCTTTTGATCCTCGCTCCGTCCAGAGCAACTGATGAAGGCGGAGGAGAAGGGTTCCGGAGCAGTGGCCTGGTCGGTGTACGGGGCCTACATCAAAGCGGCCGGCGGCCCCGTTGTGTTCCTGCTCAACGCGTTCCTCTTCCTGTCCACCACGGGCAGCATCGCCTTCAACAACTGGTGGCTGAGCTACTGGATCCGACAGGGCGCCGGGGTGAGCCTTACAGGGGAGATTCTCCTTTGGGCTCGCCGTGCAGAATCCTCATCTGGCTGCTCTGTAATTGGGCTCCATAAGGCAGGGGGGGGCGGGGGGCGGGGGGGGGGGATAAGAAGCTGGCATGCCTGAGCGACTCTGAGCAGACAAGCGAGCGTTAATCTGAGTGTGCATAATTTAAAAGTGAAATAGTTTTACAGTGCCGCTGCAAACTTAATTATACAACAAACAGCGGCGAGGGAGGGAGGAGGGAGGGGGGGAAAAAAAACAGCTGTGCGGCAATCCAAGGCCTATACTGCTGTCTGAGTAATCAGAGAGCCTAGCTTACCCCCCCCCCCCCCCCCCCCCCCCGACTCAAGCGACTTCAAAAGAAAACTCCCAGATTTGGATTTATTAGAAAACACGGATTCTATTTGTGAAGCGATGTGTTGTTTTTTCTCCAGCCGCAGCCACCCCCCCCCCATCCCCCCCCGCCAACCCCACACCTCTCCTGTCCCTGCGGTCATGGTAATGTGTTGCTCCATCTGCCCCCCACCCTCCATCCAGAACACGTCGTTAATCTCTGTGAACGGAACGTCGGAGAACAACAGCATGAGGCTGAACCCTGACATCAGCTACTACTCCACGGTGTACGTCCTGTCCATGGCCGCCGCCCTGCTCCTCAAGACCGTCAGGGGACTGGTGTTCGTCAAGGTAAGGGCGCCCCCCCCCTCACACACACTCGCTCACTAACTTGAGGCAGGGGCCCTGATGTGCCACGCCCCTCTTCCCTGTAAAGGCTCAGTTATGGTTCCACGTCAACACCAACGCATTACCACGCAGACGCTTCGACGCAGTCAGGAACCTGTTATGGTTCTGAGTCGGGCTTTAGTGAGGTATTAGTGTCTTAATTCTCCCAATGGCCGTCGGTTGACCGTAAAGGAATCTAGCAGGTTGTTTTTTGTTTGTCTATAAGCTGAGGTACTTTTAGGTCTACCTCTCACGCAGTCCGTGCTCTCATGGCTCCAGCACTATGATTCAATTTGCCTCGGAGCATAATCTATTTCTGGGGCTAATGCTATAATTTAACACGTTGCAGGGGTGTGTGTGAGGGCCTGTTTGTTATTTTTTGTCATTTTGTACGCATCCATGTGTGTTTGATTTCATTAGCATGCGGTGTGTTTGTGTGTGTGTGTGTGTGTGTGTGTGTGTGTCTTGGGGCTCAGCAGTGTGTGTCGCCAACCCTTTGGGGTTGGTGCTCTTTGTTTTGAGTTAACCCGTCCTGACAGCGCATTACAGGGGTTAGCCCCCGACGTTATTGTATGCCAGTTGAAATTGCTAATTCCTTCGTCGAGACGGCTAATCTTTCTCTGCCCCTCAACCGCGATGAGATCTCTGCCGGTGTTGAATATTCCATTAATAGAATTAATGTGTCCCTCCCTGCCAAGAGTCATTTCTATCCAATCGCCGGAGACGTCCCCAAAGAATTAGGGTCGTGACCTTCCCGTGTCTAGCCCGCGGCCGCTCATTATGCAGCAACATTTGACGGCTTTCTCGGAACATCTTCCGACGCGAAACGAGGCCCCCCCCCCGATAGCGAAGCGCAGCACATCGCTGTTTTGACATGCGGTGTGTACGCGGCTGCTGTGAGTGGCAAACACGCGACCATGTGTGCTGCAGCTGGAGCCCACCATGGCTGTGTCCCCCCCAACCACTCCCCCAAAAAAACACGACACATTAGCCAAACAAGCTCCCCCTCCTACGTCGCCTCTCACGCTGAACCCTTCCCCATATGGTTCCCATTGGGCCGATTTGTGTTTGTGTTATTGCGTCTGTTTAGGTTGACTCTCTGACTTCCGATCGTGTGTTGTGTGTTGTTAATCCGCTACCGTTTGCCCCCCCCCCCCCCCCCTGCGTTTGACAGTGCACTATGAAGGCGGCCTCTGCGCTCCACGACAGACTGTTCCGGAAGCTCCTGCTCAGCCCCATGCACTTCTTTGACACCACCCCGCTGGGCCGGATCCTCACTCGCTTCTCCCGGGACATGGATGAGGGTGAGGGGGGGAGGGGGGGAGGCCCTTTAAATGCTCCATGGCTGAGAGAGAGAGAGAGAGAGAGAGAGAGAGAGAGAGAGAGAGAGAGAGAGAGAGAGAGAGAGAGAGAGAGAGAGAGAGAGAGAGAGAGAGAGAGAGAGAGAGAGAGAGAGAGAGAGAGAGAGAGAGAGAGAGAGAGAGAGAGAGAGAGAGAGAGAGAGAGAGAGAGAGAGAGAGAGAGAGAGAGAGAGAGCTGTCTATTACACAGACCGCTTGTGATCCGACTCTTGACTAAGAGCCGATTCCCGATTATATTAAGGGTAAGCTTTCAAGATGTAGATGTCTTTGGTAGACTAGTTGTTCGATTGACTTTGGATTTCTTACTTCTTATCAAATCGTCATTCATTCACCACTTGATGCGGTGTGTAAAAAGAACAATCAAACGACTGAATAATCAAACGACTGACAATACAGAACACTGAACTCTAATCCATTTAAAGCCAATATCATCCTCCCCCAACCGCTCTGCAGTGGACGTACGTCTGGCTCTGCAGGCGGAGATGCTGCTGCAGAACATGACCCTGGTGTTCTTCTGCCTGGGCATGGTGGGCGTGGTCTTCCCCTGGTTCCTGCTCTCCATCCTGCCCCTGGGAGCCTTCCTCTTCGTCGTCAACCGCGTCTCCAGGTATGACACACACACACACACACACACACACACACACACACACACACACACACACACACACACACACACACACACACACACACACACACACACACACACACACACACACACACACACACACACACACCATTGTGGGTTATAATGGACATAATGGGGGCCTGCGATCATCGCGGCATCAAAAATGACGAGGGCTTTCAGAAACGTGACTGCATTGTTGTTTCAAACTTAAAACGGCGGGCATGAATATGTTTTTGTAGCGAGACTTGGGTTTCTCTTGTATGTCGCATGGAAGTCTCCCAATCATTCAATTTTTAAGGCGGTTGTTATTCAATTATGAAATAACATAGTGCCAACAGCGTAAACATGTTTGTCTGAAACGCTGCCATGTTGTTTTCCTGCTGGGGTCGCTTGCTATGTCTCTGGCACTCTCTCTCTGCCTCTCGCTATCTCCGCCTTTTATGAGAAAATGGTGAAAATGATTCATGGGAGACGGTTTATTCACAGGCAGCAACCACCTCTGTGTCTAAAAGTAGAACTCTCCCCCCCTGCTCTCACACACACACACCTACACCTTTGTCAATAAACCCCTCCTTTCTCTTGGTCTCACACATCCCTGTCAGTGTGTGTGTGTGTGTGTGTGTGTGTGTGTGTGTGTGATCGCATGTGAATCACAGGGTGGAAAATGACCAGGGCTCTGCTGGGAAACTGGTCTGTCCAACCGCTGGACAAAACCACTCTATTCCCATCTCTACTTGTGTCCTTCGGCGCTTTACACAATTGCGATACCATTGAGGTTGATCACATTGGTGCTCCATCACGACACGGTATTGCCCAGTGTCTCTTTTCTCGTATACCGGTCGATTCCTCCGCCTGACTCTCACAGGCCAATGTGCCCGAGGCAGCGTTGAACACAAAGCACACCAAGGAGCATAGTGCAAAGTGTGCGCTTCAATATGAAGGGAGATATATCCGAGAACGTCGCATCAGTTATGGTGGCGAAGAAATCACCTTGCAAAAGTTATCACGTGAACCCCCCTCCGTGCTCTCTTACCTCCTCAACATGACACAAAAAAAACACCTACAAAGTACAAGTAAGACATAAAATGGCAGAAAAACAAAGGAAGCCAGACCAGTTAGCAGTATAATCCTCTGTATTGTGTAACGAGACGGTATGAATGAATGTCTACGTGTCATGATCAAACGTCGCCGATCACTCCCTTCCCAGGGTTCTGATTCGGGAGCTGAAGCGCCTGGAGAACATCAGCCAGTCACCGTTCACCTCTCACCTCACCAGCAGTCTTCAGGGCCTCTCCACCATCCACGCCTATGGGAGAGGGCCCGACTTCCTGCACAGGTAGGCGCTGAGCCGTGTGATCTCGTGGTGCGCTTCCTCCAAGAGACCCTGTCCATCACTCATCCTCAACAGATTGTCAAATTAACATTTGATTGATATTTTTTCTTTTTTTCCATCGACTCAATTAAATTGAATTTAGTTTTGGATTGTCAACGCAACCTGGCGGGTTTAATCGTTAACCAATGACACACGGTTTCCCGTCATATGAACCCCAGGGCACTGCTGGCTAGGCTCTCCATTCGACAAGCCAATTCTCAAGGGAGAAATTACCTTCATCCCCATGTTTAGTTCATTGCTAATGAATAATACTTGGAAACACATCAGATCACTGAAAATGCCCTGTGACAGATATTTTGTGTTATTTTTTAAAAGGGCCAATGTGTTGCTTTCTCACCCGTTCTTGTTTTATTTGTCTTCATAATGGAACTCTCGACATTAAGCACCTGAAGCAGTCTGGGAATTATTTTTATACTTTGTTTCCCGACACTTGCTTCCAGGCGTAACGGTCATTCTCGTGACAACCGACGTCTGAAATCATTTCTGCAGCGGTCGCTTACCCATTTAAATGACGCAGATGCTGTCACTGGTTATCGCTTGTTTGGACGCTTTAGATATGAGCAAAGCCACTGCTGCAGAACGCTAGCTGTGTGGTGTGTGTATTCTTAGTTGAGAGACCGTTCATGCGAGAAAACGAGCCGTCAAATGTGTCCCCAGCCCAAGAAACCTAAGCAAGCCTAATTTAGGCTTCTAAGATATCCCTGCAGCATCATTCACGTCTGGCAGATCTCTGTGGTCGTTTTTATTTTATTTTATTTTATTTTATTTTATTTTATTTAACCTTTATTTCACCAGGAAGGTCCCATTGAGTTACAGTAACTCTTCTCACAGGGAGTCCTGGCCAAGACAGGCAGCAGAAAAGAAGTTACAGAATTTGCACAAGGCCACACACACACACAAACAAAGTACACCACAATTGACACTATAATGCTAAAATTACACTTCATAACAGGCTATATAAAAACAAGCTAATACATACAGCTAAAAAAAACAAATTAAAAATAAATAAAAGGCATCAGGTTAAAAACAGTTGCAGTGTTCTTTTAGAGCTGATTGTAACATTTTTTTAAAGGTACTGAGTGGTGGGAGTGATTCCAGCTTTAGAGTGGCTTGAAGTTCATTCCAGACCTTTGGTGCATATGATGAGAAAGCTGTTGTACCCAGTTGTGTTCTTGTTAGTGGTGTGGTTAATAACATATATTCTGATGACCTTGTTTTGTAAACACTGTTATGGAAGGAAAGCAAATTTGAGATGTAAAGGGGTAGTTTACCCATTCGTGCTTTCGCAATAAAAATCAGTGCATGTAGTTTCCTTCTAAGGGAGAGGGAGCGTTTCTCTGCGGCTGCCAATTCTGCTCAGTTGTTCAAATGATTATTTGAACTGAAATGTCTTGAAGGGGAATATATGCACGTTACCCCCTGCTGTGTCTCCCTTCTAAAACCTTGGGTTCTGCGTGTATCCCAATAGTCTAGATTTAGACATTAAAGGTTGCATAGGTGATTTGCTTTTTTGGCCATTTTTGCAAAATTACTTGAAATCCTTATCATAACCCGCTTACAGCCACTGAGTTAGAAGTACTGACATGAAAATTAAACTTGTCAATCATCTGTGGAACGTGCAGGGCTCGAAAAACTCCAGCCAATCATATCCATTGCCACCGAGTTTCATTGGACAGTAAGTACGTCAATCAAACGGTCGTACTGCACTCCCCCTCCCCCGCGCCCCGCGCGCGACCCCGTCGTGCAGTACTCGTGACCCAGAGCTCGTGACCCAGAGCAAGCTCCTGTTTGTTGTTATCCTGCGGTATCTACTGGAACTAGTTAATCCACATTTGGACCTAGCAGTAGAAGACAATTTCCATGGCAGACAAGACGCCACAATCCCCACCACCACCACCACCACCAGCAAAGAGAAGGAAAACTCTTTTTCAGAGAGTAATTGATAATAAAAACGCTGAAAGAGAAAAACTGAAATCAAGAATAATCCTAGGCGCTGCTTTTGAACGTTGGCGGCAACTGAAGGACGAGAAGGGTCTAAAAACCGATGCTTGTGTGGCGGTTGACCTAGTTTCAAAGTTTATACCGTTTATACTCGGTAATACCGGTGTTGAGACGAGTGTAGCCTATTACTCGGTGTGAAAATGTCCACACCGCGGCAACCCTAGTGAAAACCAGGACTTCCAATACAATTATATGAAACAAACATACATTTTCTAAAAATAGTATTGATTTATGTGACCGTTTAATGTTTATAACATCTGGTGCAACCATAGCCGCGAGAACGTATTCTCAGCAGGGGGTGCTGTGAAAAAAAAACCCGGCCTGCACTAGACTCGCAACTCGTTACATTGATAAAAAAGATATATAGCAGCGCAGCTCAATTACACCAGTGCATGCGCGCACAGTTGAAAATCGATCGTTGTGTTCACTTCCTTCACACCATGGTTCACATCCAGCTGCTCACAGAACAAGTTTAGCGCACCACCGCTACCCTCACACTTTTTCATATAACCTTTTTTCAGCACTAGGACATATGAGCATTAAATAAATGCTGCGTCTCAACATGCCTTGGACAGCAGCGAGGATGACTCGCTTTGCCACGGGCCGAAACAGTTCGGAGCGACCACAGCCAGAGCGAACACAGCGGGGCAGAGGAGTGTCAGGAAGTCTTTGGTGTACACATCAGTACGGCCTATTTGCACTACTGTTTAGTGGCAATGCAGTGTTTTATTCTATGCCTTTTTATTTTCGTATATTATTTCAATTAATACAATTTATTTATTCATGAAATCAAGATCTGGGCTTCAAATCTTTTTTCCAAATATAGGTCGTATTACAATGGGGTTTGTGTTTATATTCGGACCAATACGGTACAGCGGATGCTCACATGACGTTAAGCATTTCCTGGTGCATAATGTGACGCTTCAGAACCTAAAATCCCGTTTCTCCCCGTTGATACGACAACACATAACCGGCGTTTTCAGAAATCTCCACTTTGGTTTTTAGAAATGATCGTTTTCTGTGATAAGACAGGGCCTCGGACAGGGGGTGTTGCAGCACCCCCAAAACCCCTACTTCCCGCGGTACTGGGTGCAATTTACAGCTGAATGTAGTGCCATGTTGTTAAACGAAAACCTACGCTAGCCTGGCTCGCTCTCGCGCATCTCTGTTCGCGCTCGTGCATGATTGCGCGTCCAAGTACTTGGAATGGGTGGAGTCAGAGTCAGCGTTGAAGGGGAGGGGGTAGGACCATTTGAGTTGTGTATTTTCAAAATCTGCTGGCGTTTCGCAAATCGCGTACCCAACCTTTAAGGGGGTTCCACTCCAGGAAGAAGGTACCTTGTTTTGATCCCCCAGTGACTGCTGACTATCTGTATGCATCCTTGAGCAAGATCAGTGGCGGTTCTAGACAAATTTTACTAGGGGGGGCAAGAAGGGCCCAGTGTTTAACCAAAGGGGAACAATTAAAATGGCAAAAAATGATATTTAAAGATTATAAACTTTGTTTTACTTAAAAATCATCAAACATTTAATTTGTACAAGAGTTTATTACTTCACCAGTCTGTCATTTTCTGTCAAACTACCTTAAATGGATGGAGAATATGCCCTAAATCATCAAAATCATATAGACATTTGTTTTGTACAAGCGTGCCGTGCAAGAGAGATAGGGCCATAAAAAATAAAAAGTACAGGGTACAAATACAGTGGGTCAATGTGAAAAACAACTCGAGGGTTGTGTGCCATTACCTATTTATTTTATCAGTTTCAGTGTGGAGAAACTGTGTTCTTCCCTTTTAAAAACATACCCTGTTCTGTTCTTTCCTCATTTCATTATATCTGCTATAAAAAGAAAGAATAAAAGAAAAAAAACGTAGGGGCGTGCATTACATTTCGTTGCATAACCATCCCTCCCTACTTAACACGGGCAGATAGCCTACTACTCTTTACTCCAATGTATTTGTCATCGCAATGCAGCACTTTAAACGGATGAAAATACGTGGTTAACATCTCACCATTGTGTAGCCTAGACCTAGCAAGGATACTGATATTTGGATCCTCGCTTCTGCTTCGATCAGTTTGCTTAGATATGATGAAGTTTTTAAATATATCGAGACCCAAACACGGAGGAGCAGCACCTCTGTGTTTGGGTGCGCCCGTCTAATTTACCCGTGTACAACGTTGCGTCGCATTTCTTCCGTAAAATCAGTAAAATCCTAATTGTTTCATTTGGTCAGCACGGGGGGGGGCCACAGGGGGGGGCCAGGGACATGTCTACAGGGGCACGGGCCCCCGTAGGCCCCCTTAGGCCCCGGTGTAGAACCGCCATTGAGCAAGATGCCCTCACCTTCACCAGGTTGATTAACATCCGACTCTGACCCCGGTCGTGTTTCGCCTGTGAGGACTTAAAGTGGGCGTCCGGGCTGCAGCCTGACTGACGTCCGCCCCCCTTTCTCTCCCTCTCTCTCCCCTTCTGTCTCTCCGTCTGCTCCTCCAGATACCAGGAGTTGCTGGACACCAACCAGGCGTCCCACTACCTGTTCAGCTGCGCCATGCGCTGGCTGGCGGTGCGCCTGGACCTCATCAGCATCACGCTCATCGGCGCCGTGGCGTTGCTCATCGTCCTCATGCACCGGCAGATCCCCCCGGCCTACGCGGGCCTGGCCCTGTCTTACGCCGTGCAGGTACGAAGGTGGACCCTGTCCTACATGATGTGAAGGTGGTGGTGGTGGTGGTGGGGTTGATAATGCAGGTGGTGGTGCATGTGGTGTTGGGGGTGATGATGCAGGTGGTGGTGGTGGTGTTGGGGGTAGGGCGATCTATTCACTAACTAGAAGACTATCCTCCACCTACTACCCGATTGGGGTACCACCGCCACCAGTAGGGATTCGAACCCTGAGCCCTCATTAATATTAGGAAGAGGGGTGGCTGGGATTCGATGAACAGCCCGAAGGTTCTGAACCCCAGTCGTCAATACCTGCGGCCCCACATGGAGGCATCCTCTAGTAGCAAGACGCAAGCTCGATCTGCTCATTAATCAGCTGCATCTGCAACCGTAAACCACTTTGGATCAAAGTGTCTTAAAAGACAGCATGGTCTCTTACCTGACCTGATAGCCAAAGGTGTACACACATACTTGCCAAATTTCAACCTCCAGAACCAAGAATTTGCACTCATTCCTCCGTGGAGACCGCTGCCACGGCCATGAGTTACGTTTTTGGCCTCAAGTGTTATATTAAAGGTATTTTTTCTAGTGGAATGATATTACATCCAACGGTGATATGGACGGCAAAAAGATTGGCTTTATCTTATTGTTAATAACGTGCAGAGGGATCCGGTCATGTATCAGATGGGTGTCTACAGTAGGACCAAAGCAACATATTGTCCCTTTAAAATTGTACGTGTGTGTGTGTGTGTGTGTGTGTGTGTGTGTGTGTGTGTGTGTGTGTGTGTGTGTGTGTGTGTGTGTGTGTGTGTGTGTGTGTGTGTGTGTGTGTGTGTGTGTGTGTGTGTGTGAGAGATCGAAGATGATAAAGAAGGGGATTGGATTAAAAACAAACCACACACCATGAGTCCACCTTCATGTGGTGAGCATCATATTTCAGTACAGGAACCGGGTGGCTTGTTCAGATCTAGTGCTGTGGGAAAGGGATTGTCCTCCGCTATTTGTTCAGCTCCTTCAGGTCTGACTTTTATCATCACTTTGACCATTTACTTTGCCCATGCTGTTGCCTATAAACTGCTCCGGGAGGAACCTTGACCTTAAAATATCAGATGAAATTGATGGGCAGTCACTAGATCGCAAGGGACGGTGAAACAATCTATTAACCAGGTTGTAAATGTTACTGCTGGCCTGTCATATAATGGTGCTGGTAATTGGTTGTGAATGAGAGTCTGGTTGTCAATCATTAACCTGCTACTTTTTTACTACCCTTACCTTTATTATTTTTTCTCTCTCCCCTGCTCTCTCTCTCTACCTCTCTGCCTCTCTCTTTCTGATCCCCTCGCTCTCTCTATCCCACCCTCTCCCTATCTCTCTCTCTCTCTCTCCCTCTCCCTGCAGCTCACTGGCTTATTTCAATTCACCGTGAGGCTGCTGTCAGAGACAGAAGCCCGCTTTACATCCGTTGAGAGGATCAATCATTATATAAAGGTAAGAGCAGCTCGGCTGAAGGCATTGCTGTCTGCCAAACTCACTGTGGGGCGGGCGGATGGGGAGAGCCAATTCAAGGCCTGGAGTACACTCAGACGTCATGTAGGAACACAAGCGTCACTTATAGACCTGCCCCGCATGCCAACAACAGCTGAATTGAGTGTGAGTTGGTGGGTGGGCGTGCGTGCGTCTGGGCATGCAAGTGTATTTTTTTTTATGAGCCCAGCCCGGAAGCCAGTCGAAACAGGTGACTAGTGATAGTCGCCAGTAGGACTTGATGTCAAACGACAGAATCAACTGTGAAAGCCTTGTGTTACAGCAGGCCATCGGGTTACCCTATAGCTTGACAATACTTCAGTAACTTCAGTTACACATTGAGTGGCTTCAATGTACATGCGAAAGATGCATGTAAACATTAAAGACCGTTGAGGTAGACATTGGTAGTAGTATGTGCTAGTTAGTACATTACTGAAACTAGAAACACCCATCACTGACCATTATGCTGAAGTGTCCAAGGCAATTTGAACAAATAACAATCTAAAGAAGATTCCAAGTATTGAAATGGGCGAATCGTTGCCGTAGTATAGCAGGGTAGGACGGGTGCTATGGCTAACCACGCCCGATTTAAGTTGAACAGTGCATTACAGGGCTAGCAGCGTACACACAGGTAAAACCATGAAAACACTAATTACCAGCTCAATTATCGGCTCAACTGTATATATTTTCCCAGACAAATGGAATGTACTTCAGATTAAAGGATTAAGTAATTGGCTGACATGACCCATCATCAACAGTGGATGTAGCTGATCTGTAGATTATCGTACATTCAGTGAAAACTGAACTACTACTGAGAATTGTTTGCTTTACTTTGATAGTCCAGATTATAGTTTGTTGATGTGCCATTGATAGGCTGGGGATATGTCAGGTCACCATGCTTTTGGATTATCTGTGGATGATCGATGGACAATTACTGAACACTCTACTATCGAGGATCTCATCATTTTTTGACTTCCAAGTCAATCGGAGCTTGTTGATTTGCAACTGATACTCGCTAGACTTTTACTCATTAGACATGCTGTTGAGTTGCAGGTTTAATGTTGGGGATAATCAGGAGAGATTTTAAGTATTTTTGATTTGCCATTGATAATCAAGACAGAGTCAGATGAAACTACTGTGAATGTGTATAAATGAGAAAAGATAAGTTTATAGCACAAAGTTGAAACCTTCCTGACACAAATGAGACATATTACATTATATTCAAATGAAGCTGCTATTCATCCTTTGGATGCTATTCACTTGCTATTCACTTGAAATGTTGTGGTTCATATCCTTATTCCATGTCCACTTCCACAATGTTGATTTTATCAAGCCAGGGTCAACCGACACTTAAAGAAGACGCGTTCAATGTGATACTTAACTGACACTAAATCAATGCGCATTTGATGATCAACTGTAGACTATCCAGGAAAAATGTTACCCCCTTTTTTATTTGGCGTTGTAATATGTCAGCTGGTCTGTTTGCTGTTCAATAACATATTGTATAAATACAGAAATAGTATGCCATAGTCAAATATTGACTAAGCTGCATAATTATAGAATGTATATTATGCTATGGTCAAATATTGACTGAGTTATGTTGCATTCGTTCATAACCAATATTAGACTCAAATGCAGGCAAAATTGTTTGGCAAGTTAGGCAAATTCTCTGATTAAATAAAAGCCTTATGTTTGGGATTTTTCTGCAGCACAAAAGTGGACAAAGCCACGGTCTCAACTTTCTATGCCATCTCAACATAAAAGAACTGCCTAAAATTAGCCGAATAGGCATACATTTTAAATATTTCATGACTTTCGTTTCATCTTTTGAAGAAAAGCCTTAGTTTCCACTATGGTGAATAGCTATGTTTGTTTTAGCTTTAGAAAAATCGTACAATAGCCGGGAGGGACCACCCAAGTATAACAGCGGGTTGTCATTTTCTTTGGCTGGAGAGGCGGTTGGGTGTTGTTACGGCAACATACGGCTGCGACCCTGCATCACTAGAATCCACCGCATCGTTTACACGAGAGCGGGGCAAGCCAGCGGGGCCGGGGGAGGGGTGAGGCTGGGGGGGGGGGAAACCCACCATCACCTCCCAGAGACCCACCGTCGCTATCTCTCGCTTCCCCCCCAAAGAACCTGGAGAGCGAGGCGCCCAGACAGATCACCGGCGGGACGTCGTCCCCCGCCGCCCCGGGCTGGCCGCAGCGGGGGGGCCTCTCCTTCCGGGACGTGGACATGCGTTACCGCGACGACCTGCCCCTGGTGCTGAAGAAGCTGTGCTTCGAGATCGCGCCCGAGGAAACGGTGGGGGTCGTCGGCCGCACGGGATCGGGTACGTACCCGTGGGCGCCTTCGCCGCGACCCGACCCGCGAAGCGACTTCTGCTCCCCTATCTCCCGTGTCTCCCCTGTTGTTTTGTGCTAGGGTCAGGGGGGGGGCATAACTATATGGCCTGTTGAGCCCTTTGAGACTGTACCTTTGATTAAGGGCTGTACAAATACAATTCAATGTACTTGAATTGATAAGTCAAATGTACCAACACCACAAGGGTTTGAACCCCATTAAGCATAATTTCATGTCGCCAGAAAGATGTTCCCATATCTACCAAGAGGAAAGTCTTTGCAATTAATTTATTTTGTTCACAGAGAATAAATGTGTATACATGTATACAGTATCCTCAGCCTTGTAGCATAATTGCCTCATAATTGCCTCAAGTCATATTTTGGCCAAATTGTGATATCTAACCTAACTCTACTCTCCTAACGCTGCTGATTCACTGTGCCTCATTGGCTATATCCTAAGCCAATCAGAGTGCTTTTTACATACCATAAGTCATCTATTTCACCTAAGCATTTTTTCTGCTAAATACAAGATGAATCATAAAATATGACTTAATATCAACTCTGCTTTGCGGCTAACGATACGCCGTGTGGCCGTGCGTCGACAGGCAAGTCCTCCCTGGGCGTGGCTCTGTTCAGACTGGTGGAGCTGGCGGGGGGCTCCATCACCGTGGACGGGGTCAACATCGCCGACCTGGGGCTGGAGGAGCTGCGGGGCCAGCTGGCCATCATCCCCCAGGAGCCCGTCCTCTTCATCGGCACCGTCAGGTAGACATCCCCCCCCCCCAGGGCCCTGGTCTCACGCCATCGCCGTAGCGACGCACTCTCTACAGACCACCCTCATGGCTAATGCGGCATTGTCGGCACACAATAACAAAAAAAAGAAGAACTCCTGATTGAGAACGGCGTTTGAGAACAGTTTGGATTGAGAACGGCGTGCCAAAACCTCGGACCATCTGGTGAGCGGGAAATCAATGAGAGAATCGTCCTCTAACCCCCAAACAATTAGCACCTAAGTGCCCCGGAGAGATTGCTCCGACGAAGGTGCTAAGGATTTAAACGAGCGATGAGCTAGCCTGCTGGCCCCGGCCTCTGCGATCTCATTGGTCCATCCCCCACGGCCTCCCTATGAAGCGCACATTGCGCGTCTATCATGGTCAGATACACGGGCGCCCTCTGTGTCACCTCGCCCTGTTATAAACACGCGTCTCCTTCTCTCTCTCGACAGGACCAATCTGGACCCCTGGGGGAAGTACACCGATGCCCAAATATGGGACGCGCTGGAAAAGACGCACATCAAAGACATGGTAGGTGAAAGCGGAGGCGTAATGGCCCCCGATAACTCTGGAAGGCTACGATGGATAATATAAATAGGAGAAGAAAGCATCGACAATTGAGTAGCTGTGCCGAACAGGAGCCACCCCTTCCCAATCCCCCCCCCGGCAGTTCTTTTGAAATGAGTATGTACACCGCCCCCTCCGAATCTCCGCAGGTCAGCCAAATGCCTCACGCCCTCCACTCAGAGGTGACGGAGAACGGAGAGAACTTCTCAGTGGGAGAGAGACAACTGCTGTGTGTTGCCAGAGCGCTGCTGAGACATAGCAAGGTACTGATTGCCTGCGTGACACTGCTGTTTCATGTCCCTGGTCTGTTGGAAGGAATCGAAAAAAAAAACGTTTTTGTGTTTTTGTTTTTTCGGATGACTGATAATGACTCTTTCTGAAAAACTGTTTATATTTCGAATGATCCACTGGGAAAACCTACCCAACACCACCTCCTCCTCCTCCACCACCACCACCAAATAGTATTATTAGCATCAGTGGGGAACTGTGCAGCATCACATTGCCCCCTGTTGGTGGATGTTGTCATTGCATCCTGCGCTCCATAAAGCACGTCTTATAGGGTCCGTTCACCCAAAAGCAATGAACACCGTTCCACTAATTGGAACGTGAAACATTGACACGATGACTCAGGTTAATATTGATGTTCACAAACCGTTTTTTTTATATTCGACTACAGGGAACCCTCCTACCCCATGCTCCCACACAGAAGGAGTCACGTTGGCAGACTGTGTGGTGTGTTCTCTATCAAAGTAGACAGACAGATACAGTTCAGACCACATGCAGCTACTCATACAGAATAGATGGCGCTCTAGAATCCAACTTTATATATTTATAATTCTGCTTAAACATCAAACATAACTGAATCCCACTAAACCAAAGGGGATCAGAGCAGGTTCATGCAGTGGCTAGGGGGTTTGACAATCCAGCTGAAAGGTCTAGATTCAGGGCATTCATGATCAAGATGCGTTACCCCTACGTACGTATTAATGACGTGCATCGGAATTAACTATTAAAAGGCCCACTATTTTAGCACCATTAGCCATTGTGCGAAAAGCCATTGCTCGTGTGATTAGCCATTACAAGCCACTTCCAAATCTGCCCTTCACTGGGACTGAAAGCGTCCCCTAAATGACAGCTCTATGAACCAGCTGTGCATATCAAAGCCCGTTTAATATTTCCTCAACATGCGGGGGTGAACACGTACATCATACCATGCATCACAGGATCTATTACGCAGGCCTGCACATCAAGAGCTGCTGCTGCTCCCACAGATCCTGCTGCTGGACGAGGCCACCGCCGCCATCGACGGCGAGACGGACCGGCTGATCCAGAAGACGATCCGCAGCTCGTTCGACGGCTGCACCACGCTGGTCATCGCCCACCGCCTCCACACCGTGATGAGCTGTCAGCGCGTCATGGTGATGGACAACGGCCAGGTGAGGAGGGAAACTCAAGCCAGACGTCACCCTGTTTAACCCGAGGCGCTGTTCACACCGACAACTAAAGCAGGCTGTGTATAAAACGGGCTGCTTTTGTTCTTGACTTTTTAAGTTGAGGTCTCGAAGAACAGCCACGCTGCGCAACACTGCGCCTCCTTACTGCTGCAGTGCAAGCCTTCGATTATCTACACCCAACCGACCCAGAATGACGAGCGAGAGGCACTTGAGTTTTCTTGAGTTCATTTTCGACGGTCAGCCAAAGAGTCGAGGCGTCACGGCGGGGGGAAAAGCGCATTGTTCAGCAACGCCACGGCAGCAAGCAGAACGCTGGGTGCCCATTGATAACAATTACACAGTAGCCGCCCCCAGCTGTTACAATGCGTCTGGTGTGATGGGTGTGCTCCCTGCATAACTCGGTGTTGGACAATCTGGTTGGGGTGAAGGCCCACCCACCCTCCAAAAACTCAGTCTAGAAGCACTCGATCCGACCCAAAGCAACAGCCGTCTGGTTGCCATGACACCTTGCTGATATGACTTGAAACGTGTTCGCTGCTTACTACGACGGGACATTTGATATAATAGGACATTTCTGCTCAGTGGGCAGTGGCTCGTGGAAGATACCCAAAAGTTTTTACTAACAGTAACCGTAGTCGGGAATATGCATGTTAAATACCACATAATTTCAGGGAACAATAAGGTCTGCCACAAGGCCCACTGGTGCGCCATCACTGACTGAATGCGTCTTGTTAAAGAACAACTATCTGTCTGGAGGTTTCCTCATTAAGGTCTAAATGATGACTTGGTCATTGGCAGCTGTGCCTCACTGGTCTGATCTAAACTGTGGGAGTAATTGCGTTTCGGGGGATCGTTGTGTGTACTAATTCCCTTCCTTAACACTCAGGGTTGCAAATTGACAACTGATATGGGAATTCATAATAAATTAGCCTCACATCACGGTCCTCAAAGCGTTCCTTGAAATAAATGTGATTGGGCCATCATGACCAATCACCATTGATTAAGTCCACCCAGTTGTATTTCTCGCTGTCCTGTTCATATGCAGTTGGTTTGACCTGCTTTGGCCCTTTCTTTGTTCTCATCATGCAATTGAACTTGAGTTTGTATGTGCTTTGTCTTTTTCTTAATAACAGATCTTGGAGTTTGACAGCCCAGCCGCCTTGCTTGCCAATGAAAGTTCCAGGTTCAGATCCATGATAGAAGCATCAGAAGCCAAAATGGAAGTGACGCACCAGAGCTGAAATCCTGATTACAAGCTTAAGAAAAACAGCTCTCGCAGTGTCAGTTGCACATCAGTTCAGAGAGAGAGAGAGGGAGAGAGTGTGTGTGTGTGTGTGTGTGTGCGTGTGTGCGTGTGTGAGTGCTTGCGCGCGTGCGGGGGCAGTTGTTACATACACGAAGATGCAACGCTTTTACTTGAAACCATATCTGTGAATTTCAGAGAAACCAAAGATGGTGACCACATTCACGGTGACCACCTTTTCAAGGGACACAAATAATAGCAGTAGTAGTTTTAAAAGAAACAAGACAGAGCAAAGGCTCTGACAATGGCACTTTATATTCCATGCATTTACCTGTAAGGGTGCGTGCACGCACATGGCTTCATCGTCATTGCGGTAGTTGCTTAGATTATAAGAATGGTAAATCCAGCTTTCACAATGAAGAAATGCATTGTCATGGAATAATGACCGGTACTGTCTTAGTTTTTATGAATTAATCAGTGCAGGTGTAATAGAAGTGGTTTGACGCTGCTTACTATAGATCTTTTAAGTATTTATGGATCAATCAAAGACTTGCAATGGAAAATGCATACTTGATTAATTTTAACTGGTACACTTTTGTTCTGATGATTGCGATGGTAAACATCTGCCTTATAATTAATGTCTACTGATAACCGAGTTGTGGGCCAGGCCTCTAATGGATTTTCAAGTTTTACTTTGTATGCACCTTGAGATTGTAATTTTTCCATGTCTTATATTTGTACATTTAATATTAAATATGTTAAAAATAAATCTTTTTCAATAAAGATATTTTTATACAAGCTTAATTGTCTGACCTGCTTTTTTGTTTGTGTAAACAGTGCCCTGCTGTGCAGACTTGTGTTCATGCAAGCAAAATAATGCAGATCACTTTATTTACTAGGTCTGTGTAAGCACTAGCAGCAGAGGGATCGTGCATCATAAGGTTGCTTCATAGATTCAATGGGTCATCCATTGACAAATATAGCCAAATAGTGCACTAGCTTTACAATGAAAACACACTCCATATTCAGCATAATATATTTATGAGAGTAAATGTATGTGCATTTACTATGACTAGCAATGTACGGTGACTATCAATTAAACTTGCTTTATTCAAAGGGATTAAGACAAATTGAGAAGTGAGACTAATTTCCAAGTTTGCCCTGATTACAGTGCAAGTTAAAATAAGTTAACATATAGATCCTTAGATACCGGTTCTTAATAAATGTACATGTATACATCAATTATACAGCACAGTTGGCGAAGGTCAGCCTGAATAATGCAGATGAAAGTTTCTCGCAGGATTTTGAGGTACTATCTCGTTAATTAACCTTTAATTTTCATTTAATATGTTGTCCGAATTCTGAGACAATGATACTGAAAAAAATAACCGATTTTATTTTATCTTATATAGACCTTCTCGGAATTCAGAGAAAATTATCTCGCATATTTTGTTTTCTCAAGTCAACGTATACGTTAATGTGTCGTTGATTTTATTTTGAAGTGAGACGACTGAATGAGACCGGAAGTTTGCATTGCTGCTGTAGCTAGGCTCGAGCGGCTGCTGGAAAAGGAAAGCCTTGCGCTGTGATGCCGCTGGATGATGGCTGCCTTCGGTATCTTAAGTTACGAGCACCGGCCTCTTAAACGGCCCAGGCTCGGCCCTCCGGACGTGTATCCTCAAGACCCGAAGCAAAAAGAGGTCAGAACATGTTGATGTTTCTATACAATGCACATCAGTGATTTTAAACGGTGTTAAAGTGCCCAGTTATGAAGCTATGCGAAAGCTAGCCTGCTTAGCCCCTACTCCAGACGGGCCTTCAATAACAATGAACAGCACCAAGGTAGTTGTCACTTTGTTAGATAGCCGGGCTACTCCGAGAGCCAACACACATTTACCGGTGTCTTCCACCTCTACGATTGCCGTGTGCAATACGCCACATCCCCACATTGTTATTTTCCAGTCAAAGTAAATGCTCTTTGTTTTATGTGGTTGTATTGTGGGGGATTTTGTTATTGTGATGAGATGGTGCGGGACTAGGAGTAAATATCTCCTTTCTGCGCGGAGATCTCCCTCTAGCTCGGCGTTATCCACATAGCTATGCAAGCTGCTTGGTTTGGGAGGTACAATGGAGGGTTACCTGTATCGACATTTGTGCATTCATTTTTCAGACGCGGATCTTGAGCATGATTGAGGTTTTCCTTAGCGTTGTCATCCATCCCCGGGTTCAGGTCATGTTAGGTTGCTTGGATTAGATTACAAGACCCACAGCACATTAAAGGCCCGTTCTGTAAAACTGAGTTGAGGGTCATCTTTTCCATTTTGTGTGAGCTTTCACTTGTATTCAACTGTATGCTGCCTTACTGTAAACTGCAGTGTACAGTATACCTTAAACTGATGGATATCACAGCAGTTTGCTTTACTACTGTATGTACATCTATCATCTATGTGTACATCTAAACCATTTAACTCCAAACGTTATGAACTTCCCTGTTGATGATTTTGCAATGTGTAACACCAATATCATAAATACATTTTTGCATCAGGATGAATTGACTGCATTAAACGTAAAACAAGGATTTAATAATCAACCAGCGGTGTCCGGAGATGAACATGGCAGCGCAAAAAATGTCAACTTTAATCCCGCCAAGGTATTCAATTAAATCTACTATATTTCCTTCAACGTACCATTTGTCTTTGTTCTGTACATGCTTTTAATACGTACATTGCAGACCTGAGCTGTTTATTGAGGTGTCTACTTTCCATCGCTTCATAGATCAGCTCAAACTTCAGCAGCATTATGGCTGAGAAGCTTCGCTACAACACATTCCCAGACACAGGGAAGCGCAAGCCGCAGGTCAACCAGAAGGATAACTTCTGGCTGGTCACTGCCAGGTCCCAGAGCTCCATTAACAACTGGTTCACAGACCTGGCTGGGACCAAGCCCCTCACGCTGCTGGCCAAAAAGGTGAGGCCGCCACACTGCGGGTTAATGAAGCTGTGGAGAGGAGACCTCGTTACGACAAGGACAACAGACATCTTAAGAGCTTTGTGTTGTTTTCCCCTTGGATGCATGAGACCTAGTTTGTTTGGTTTACTATATATGCCATTTTTTTAACTCGATTAGTGTTTCATGCCTCAGGTAAGACGTGTTTGAATAATGTTTTGATGGTGTATGCACAACATTCACATAGCACAGTTCTTGTCACTTATTATGCATTGAAAATCACACAAAGATTGGCTTCCATCTTTGGATGTCTTCTAAGGCAGTTGGGGCTTTAATGTGTATTGCATCGCTGCAGTATTTTCCAGAGGATTGACTAAGGAAATCTCTTTTATTAGCCGACCAAGGCTACCACCTTATCTACCGTCACCCATTCATGCAGCATTTCGCAGCATCACATCTTTTCCTTTCAATTTCTCTTCCACAGGTTCCAATTTTTAGCAAAAAGGAAGAGGTATTTGGATACCTTGCCAAATATTCGGTTCCTGTGATGCGCTCGGCATGGATGATCAAAATGACCTGCGCATACCATGCTGCCATTACAGAGACTAAGGTCAAGAAAAGACATGTGACTGATCCCTGTATAGGTGAGGTCACACACAACCGACGCTTGACAGAGCCTTTCATGAAAGATTTAATATGTTCAGTATCTTCCTCTTTTTTCTTTCTCTATGACTCACTGCGAAATATTGCACCTGGTTTTGCCCACAATGTTTGGATTAAGATTATTATAGAAATATAAATACTTAACATTGTGATATTAAGTTAATGTGTCAAACTGTATTTTGTGTATCCTACATGTCAAAGGATTACAGTCATGAAGTATGATGGATAATGACCCACACGCTTTTCTTGAATTGCATGTATCCGCGCAAACATGCACAGAGAAGAGAATGTGTCTGGATGAAAATCTGTCTTTGTAGAATGGACCCAGATCATCACCAAATACCTGTGGGAGCAGCTTCAGAAGGTGGCTGAGTTCTACAGACAGTTCCCCAGCCAGGGCTGTGCCTCCCCACAGCCTGCCACACCCGCGGAGGTGGAGACAGCCATGAAGCAATGGGAGTACAACGAGAAGCTAGCCATGTTCATGTTTCAGGTGAGTTCTTCCCAGTATGGAGTAAAAGCTTGGAGCTGATCATTGATTATATATATTTGAAATGTAAATCAACATGCATGTCTGCTGCCCTGGTGGCTTTTTGTAGATTTGGTTGTGACGGCGAGGAAGCCCTTGCATAAGATAGGATGTTACGATGTGGCAAGATGAATGAAGTCGAATGGTCTGCTTGTGTCTCAGGACGGCATGCTGGACCGACACGAGTTCCTCACCTGGGTGCTGGAGTGTTTTGAGAAGGTTCGACCTGGAGAAGATGAACTTCTTAGACTATTGCTGCCTCTCCTATTGCAGGTAAACTCACCATGGCAACCACTCTCTTTCTGCCTCCGTCTGTCGCCGTAACATCCCAGTCCAACACTTTGCTCAACATCTTGCTTAATCTGTATACAGAGTATCTTCACTTGGGGTGTTTTTACACTAAATCCCCTGTTAATTAGTCATGCTGTAAGGTTTTACCCAACAGGAACTTGGATTCATTGCTATTAGGCTCTCTGGGCTGCAGGGTGTAGGGTTCACTCACGGCCGGGTGTCCGGTGAACAATAGGTCAGCCATGAGTGCTAGAACAACATAACATTCCTGATGTGCCTCGTGGAGCAGGTCACAGAGGGCAACAATATGAGAGGGCGTTATTCATGGCTGTCAATCAGTGCTGTTGTACTCTCTGTAATATGTGGTCTATAGTCTACCACTGTGCTCCTGGTAATGCTAACACCCTCCTCCCCTGTGGATATGGATCACAAGAGGGGACGGGATAGTTTAGGTGTCTGACCCCAAACCTCCCTGAAGAAGCAGCGGGATCCCAGCGTCCTTTTGGACACACGCTTTGCGGCTGACTTGGTGGTTGAGCTAACCCGGGGGTGTCGCCCCCTCTCTCCCCAGTACTCGGGAGAGTTCGTGCAGTCGGCCTACCTGTCCCGGAGGCTGGCGTACTTCTGCACCCGCCGGCTGAACCTCCTGCTGAGCGACGGCAGCCTGGGGCCGGGCACGGGCGGCCACCAGTCCCACGGCATCCTGGCCCAGCCGGGGAACGCCCTGCCCCCCACGCCCACCTCCCAGCCCGCGGGGGGCAACCAGACCCAGACCCCCTTCACAGACTTCTACATCTGCCCACAGCACCGACCCCTGGTGTTTGGGCTCAGCTGCATGCTGCAGGTGAGCCTGGCTGCAGCCCCATTTGTTATTTGGTTTAAACTGCGCTCAGGTGGAGCCGGGTAGGCTAGCAGTTATGGGGTTTGACCCTCAGCCGAATGGTTCTTGGTTCGAACTCCAATGTCCGCAGCCTAGCTAAGCTCCACCCCTCCCTATTAACGCTCCTTGATGCCATGGTTCTAAAAATGTACTCCCAAGTCGCTTGGGCTGAAATGGTCTGCTGAATGACTTGGATTGTAAATCACACAGGCATAATAACGGGGAACGACATTCATTGGTCTCCAGAATCGGTCTGCTGTTGCCATTAGCTCTGTACTCGGTCTGATATCTCTTTCTCCTTGGTCAAAAAGGAAAAAAGCAAGCATGACCTGGTTCAGTGTGTGTGTTAACACGACTTTGTTTTCCATGAGTACTCACTCCCTCCTCTGTGTGCGGTCTTTCTCTCTCTCTCTCTCTCTGTGTGCGGTCTTTCTGTCTGTCTCTGTCTCTCTCTCTCTCTCTCTCTCTGTGTGTGTGCAGAGCATCGTGCTGTGTTGTCCCAGTGCGCTGGTGTGGCACTACTCCCTAACGGACAGCAGGAACAAAACGGGCTCGCCTCTCGACCTGCTCCCCATCTCCCCCTCTAACCTGCCCATGCCGGGCTCCAACACTGCCTTCACCCAGCAGGTACCCCCCCCAGGCCCGCTGGTGTTGTTTGTCCCTTTAGTTCAATGTGTTTCTGTCCAGTCTTTTACTGGGAAACAAATCGATCAACCCATCTGTTACGGCTGGGGTTTTAAGGAAAAAATGCATCAAAACGATAATTAAGGGGCGTTTATTACAATGTCGATAAATATGCCGATATGCTGGGGACTTCTAAAGGCCATTCTAAACAGGAATTAACTGATGGTCATTACTTTATAGTGTTTGGAAATGTAAGGTATGGTATCGGACTAGAACTAATTATCCTTTCCCACTGATGTTTCATATCTTCTCGTTGTGATTTATGTAGATTATGAAACTTCATCCCGATAGGTGGTATCTTCAATATTATCTCTTTTGAATGGCATTGTATCGTCATGACATGAATAATTACCCAGACGTACCAGCTGTGTATTCTCCCAATAGTCCCAACCACATTGAGGCTTATGCATTACGGCGGTTGAGTTGCCGTAGCTGGGAGATAAGCCAAACCTCCGTCTCCTCAGGTCCGTGCAAAGGTACGAGAAATCGAGGAGCAAATCAAGGAGCGAGGCCAGGCGGTAGAGTTCAGGTGGTCCTTCGACAAATGCCAGGAGACGACCGCAGGTAAGACCATCAAACGCAGCCGGCCCAGCCGGCGTCCCCCCCCCACCCGGCTGGGAGCTGGTGTTTATTTGGACCGTGACTCGCCCGGGCCATGGTTTTGTTTTGACTTTCCCCTTGTTTGTGATTTCCCTGCAGGCTTCACCATCGGTAGGGTTCTCCACACTCTGGAAGTTCTGGATAACCACAGCTTTGAGAAGTCGGACTTCAGCAACTCGCTAGACTCCCTTTACAACAGGATCTTCGGCTCGGGTCAGAGCAAAGAAGGCCACGAGGTGATTCCCAAAAAACTAAGCAGAGGTTTCTTCTAGGGCACCGTATAGGTGCAGGATGATGTGATTGCGGCTTATCTGTATTCGCTGTAAACCCCTTCGGTTGAAGGCATCTCCGTAATCACTCGATGGTAAATGTCTAAAAAGTGCAAAAGTACAAATTGCAAAAGGCAACAAATGCACACTTTCTTCATCATTATTCGACTTGCGTTCAGTCAGTAAACCTTGAACAGCATTGTTGCAGAATTAAAGTGGTTACATCCTAACTGATGCTGTGCCCGCGTTCCATCTTTGTTATCTTCCATATTGGGGAGGAGGCTCTGCCTGAAGGGGTTTCTATTAGAGATGACAAGGCCGAATGTAAAATGTAAGCTGGGGTTTATTAAAGGTCAGAAGCAGTGGTTGATAAGGAATGGCGTTTTTCAACTAGCTTGGAGCTCTTTCAACAATATTTCTAGAAGATGGGTTCGGAGTACAGCTTGCTTCTGGGTGTTGTCGTCGACATATACAACTCTTATTGTCCATTCTACGCTATTATCTCACAATACCTCATGCTTTGAATTTCAATTAGATTGCTATGATAATCAGGGGGAGTTTTCACGCAATGTCTGTATCGCAGTTGCTAATAAAGTCCAAGACCGAGAAATCGTAAAGCCCCTTGTTCAGGTCAAATCATCATAATCGATCCGCTTTTCTTTCCAGTAGCGTGAGTGCGTACATCGTTCACACGGGTGATCTTCGTGGGAAATTAAACCCCTAACTCACCCGAGCACGACACGACCACACGTTACCTTCCTGAAACTGCACCCCTGAAACTCATCCGTCACTCTGTCCCTTTCATACCGATGCCTAAATCCCCCAGGGCTAGTACGGGACTAACCCTACTGTCATAACACTGTTCTCACTGTGTGTGTGTGTGTGTGTGTGTGTGTGTGTGTGTGTGTGTGTGTGTGTGTGTGTGTGTGTGTGTGTGTGTGTGTGTGTGTGTGTGTGTGTGTGTGTGTGTGTGTGTGTGTGTGTGTGTGTTCCAGATGTCGCCCGATGACGACGCGGTGGTCACGCTGCTGTGTGAGTGGGCCGTGTGCTGCAAGCGGTCGGGCCGGCACAGAGCCATGGTGGTGGCCAAGCTGCTGGAGAAGAGGCAGGCCGAGATCGAGGCGGAGGTGAGAGGACAGCCGGGCTGGCTATGCACAGAGGTCTTAAGTCCCTCCCCTCCTATATGTTGTACGTCCTCGCACTTAATGTACGCCCTTATTGTCTGTCGTATTTCGATATATTACTTAGTTATGTAGCATCTTATAATGGCTATCTAGGTTGAATACGGGGAACGGGTTAACCTAGCGATTGTTAGTGCTTGGCACTTGATTCTATGAACATCCTTATTGTACCGATGGCGATATATATTGTTTCACTTTATATGACAAATGTACTTATTGTAAGTCGCTTTGGATAAAAGCGTCTGCTAAATGCCCTCAATGTAAATTTAAGGAGACGAGGGGCACAACCTCAACCCCCCGCCCCCCACGGCGATGACTCACCGCTCCCGTTCCCACGCCGACTCAGCCGCCGTTCCCGCACGTGTCCCAACCCCCCGCCCACAAACCACTCTCTTCCACTTCTTCTTCCGTTATCTCTCCCTGATTGCGCGCCAGCTCCAATTCTTATCGCTTTGCGAGTTCACGCTACGAGAGGGAGCTCATTCTCTTTATCGTGACTCGCCGGGCTGCGGGGATCCGTGAGTCACTCCCGCCACATTCGTTATCGTGGGAGTCATGTACAGCGTTCGTTACGCCGGGATTCTCTAGCGATGACATGAATATCCTGCGAAAGGCAGATGGAGTGACTGCTCGTTCCGCTGTTTGACTAGGGATAAAAACTCCAAGGCCGCTGACTGAGATATCCAGCCTCACTCAGTGGAATATGTGACATTACAACTCGGCTACAGATTATTATAATTGGCTGTCCTTGGCTTTGTGAAGTCTGCAATGCAATGGTTGCTAAAAACTAGAAGCCCTGATATGGAGGCTGCATCACCTAGTGGTTAGTGTGTTGACCTCCCTGCTGTAAGGTACTGGGTTCGATCCCCAATGTCAACAGCCTAACTCGAGGCACGGCCGGCCACCATTCCTACCTGCTCATTAATTACACAATCTGAGATTCACCGCCAGTTGGTTTGGATATACACTTCTAAACGGTCGTAAATGGCTAATGCTATCTCTGATACGTGTGTCTTCTCTTTTAGACCCAATAAACACTATATAACATCATTAAATAACATAAATAACGACTTTATTCCATTGGCGTGAAGAACAACTCACTTGCTCGCAATTCCACTTTCAGTCAAGAAGGAAGCAACGTTAAACACTGCGCATGTGTACACGCGTTCCCAGGGTCAACGGGTAAACACAAGGCGGGAGGATATGAGTTAACAGGGCTGCTCGATTATGGAAAAAATCATATTCACGATTATTTTGGGCAATATTGAAATCACAATTATTGAAACGATTATCTTTTTAAAAAAATACACAAAATGGTCCAAAAGAAAATGTTCAAATCTAAAATAATGTACAGATATGTATCCAGCTGTCCTGGATACAAATCTGTACAAATCGATTATATAATTTTGTGATCGTTTGAAGCTAAAATCGAGATTGAAGTGCAATGAATCGCCCAGCCCTGGTTCACATTCTCCTGATGTTCTCCCAGCGGTGCGGGGAGTCGGAGGTGGTGGACGAGAAGGGCTCGGTGTCGTCGGGCTCCCTGTCGGCCGCCACGCTGCCCGTCTTCCAGGACGTCCTGCTGCAGTTCCTGGACACCCAGGCCCCCACCCTGAGTGAGTCCCCCGGTCCCTCATGTCTGACACGGGGCGCGCTCACCCATGGGTTTCATCGTGCTTTTCCCCCAGTCATCTCTCTCCACTCTCTCAGTTGGTTATTCCTTTTCCCCCCTAGCAGGCTGAGTGTTAAGCGTGTCTTTGTGTTTTATTCTTTATTTGGAACATTTCTATTGAATCATTCAGACGATTTTAAGATTTTTGTTTCCTGCTTAGTCAAAATCCCTGCAGTATTGGATTTGTCAATCGTTCGTCTATTTAGATTAAGGGAAATACAAAGCCCTTCTATAACGCATGCGTTTCCTGTTATTCCTCCGAACAAACGTGATGAGTAATGAACATAAGCACTGCTGCTATTTTTCCTTGGTTCCTCATCAGTACAGTTGCAGCTCACAGTTCCTTCAGCGTTGTCATGTCGGGGCTTATAAACGATTAACAGATGGGCCCTTAAACCGTATCCTGTCCAACATTCTTTAGCCTAGCATGTATCCTTCAAAAAGGGCAACAGACATCCTCAAGGTACCACAAACAAAATAGCCAAGGTTTCACACTCTGAGAACCCCCAACTACAGAGTGAGATATCATAAGTACAAGAGCATCCACCTTACTTCTGAACGATTTGGGGAAATAATCGCAATGCAATTATTTCAACCAATATTGCAATTTAGTATGCCTTTTTTTATGTTCTGTATTACTCACTAAACAAGCAATATTCATTATGATCAACACAACATTGGAAGCAGTCAACATATAAACAGCTCTTTCCTTTAGGCCAGGCCTATGTGTTGAGATAAATTGATGTCAAATCTTTATTTAACTAACTATTGAATTGTAGAAGAAAAAGAAATGCGAATCTTACTGATCTCCAGTCAGTAAAAGTAACAGTAAAAAAAAGAAATGCATATCGTGTTCTTTCACATCGAGATGTCAGCTTGATTTGATTAATGGCTCAGCCCCAATCCACCTATGAACATCAGCTCAGAGCGTGAACCAACCTTCTCCTGCGCCCCTCCCCTTCCAGCCGAACCGGCCAATGAGAGCGAGCGGGTGGAGTTCTCCAACCTGGTGCTGCTCTTCTGCGAGCAGATCCGGCACGACGTCTTCTCCCACAACATCTACATGTGCACGCTCATCTCCCGCGGCGACCTGGCCTCCGACGCCCACCTGCCCCGCCCGCGGTCCCCCGGCGACGACCCCGGCGACGAGTCGGAGCGCAAGGAGCAGGACGCCGCCGCCGGCATCAAGATGGAGGCACGTCTTTCAGGGTGTTGTGTTTGGGTGGAGGGAGGGGGAGGGCGATGGGATCGATGGGGATGAGTCATTCTGGTGTGGGTTCAAAGAACCGTGGTTGCTTCTGTCTTGGTCACGTTCTCGTTCTCTCCACAGGATACCGGACTGTCGGAGTCGATGGAGGTCGATCAAAACTCCAGCGCTAATTTTGACGAGGTATGTGGAATAGTGATGGACCGTCGTGTGTGTGTGTGTGTGTGTGTGTGTGTGTGTGTGTGTGTGTGTGTGTGTGTGTGTGTGTGTGTGTGTGTGTGTGTGTGTGTGTGTGTGTGTGTGTGTGTGTGTGTGTGTGTGTGTGTGTGTGTCGTTCTTTTACGCAGCCGCTTACTGCGTTTCTTTTAAGCCGGAGAAGCCTCTAAAAGACTTCTTCTCCCGGGTCCTTCTCACGGCCCGCCTGTTTCCACGTCCATCTCGTAATCGGGTCTATTTACACCGGCACTCTTTCAGATGTTCTCTCCCAGGATGCACTGCGAGTCCAAGGGGAGCCCGTCCCCCGAGAAGCCCGTCCCGGATCAGGACAGCAAGGCCGGGGTGAAGGACAAGGGCATGGACCCGGCCTTCCCCCAGGTGTACGAACAGCCCCGGCACATCCAGTACGCCACCCACTTCCCCATTCCCCAGGTGGGTTCAACGTTTCCTACTCCAGGCATCCGCTGCCGTATCGAGGGTGAGGTTGAGGAACTCTGTACATTTTAAATGAAACATTTCGAGGAGCGATCCGCTCCTCGAAATGTTTCATTTCAAATGTACAGAGTTCCTTTCTGAACATTCTCACTGTGTGCCTCTCGGCGTGTGAACACATGGCCCTAAGGGTATTTTTTCCCCCCACCACCTTCTAACCACGCGTACTCTTCAAAGCTCGTTCAAGCTTCTGTGACTTTGACTTTTCCCCGGGGATCAATAAAGTATACATCTTATCTACATTCATCTATCCGTCTCCTAACGCGAGCGGCGTCGGCGGCCAGAATAAACCCGTCGTCTAACTCGGCTGATCTTGTGGCCCCTCCGCCCACAGGAGGAGAGCGCCAGCCACGAGTGCAACCAGCGGCTGGTGGTGCTGTACGGCGTGGGCAAGCAGCGCGACGAGGCGCGCCACGCCATCAAGAAGATCACCAAGGACATCCTGAAGGTGCTCAACCGCAAGAGCACGGCAGAGACGGGTAAGCTTTGGCCTGTTGGGGTTTTACATTGCCTGGCTCTGTTCCAGGTTTTTGTTTTTGTTGTTTTCACCTTAATCTGTAGCTTCGGGAGAATTGGGTGCCAAATAAGCGTTTTTGTTGTTGTTGTTGTTTTGGGCAGGGCAAGCTTATGGTGTTGGTGATGATGTCGATGTCATCTCCATCAATGATTGTCTATGTTCCCCATGTGTTCATTATTATGGCGCTTGGTAGGTTTGCATACTTCCAAGTGGTTGGATTGAGCTGCTATTGTGTGTCCCTTGAGCAGCAAGTAACACAGCAGCGATCCAATGCTCTTCAGCCTTTTTTGGGGGGGCTTTGGGTGCGGCAGGGGGTGGGGGTCATATTCCCTATTGTTAAGACCCTCCTCAGCAGTCCCCCTCACAGTTTAGCCCCCCGACTCAATAGAAATACCACCAAAGGACCATTGACTTGCATGATTTCACGGCCAGTCGATTAGTTTGTGGGGAGGGGGCGGGAGGGAGTTCTGGTTATTAATCACCCCTCTATATCTTTATTGCTCTAATCTCTCTCTCTCTCTCTCTCTCTCTCTCTCTCTCTCTCTCTCTCTCTCTCTGCCTTCTTTGTCCGCTCAGGAGGGGAGGAGGGACAGAAGAGGAAGAGGAGCAAGCCAGAGGCCTTCCCCACTGCCGAAGACATTTTCTCCAAATTCCAGCACCTTTCCCACTTTGACCAGCACCAGGTCACCTCTCAGGTCGGTCCTCAACCCCCAAACCCCACCATTAACCTCTTGAGTACCTCGGAACCGGCTGATGGGTAGTTAACAGTGTTAGTAGTTTACTAGCTGCCAGCGCGGTAATTCCTGGCTCGCAGGGACTCATTTGCAATTCAACAGCGTTTCAATGCAAATTAGTTTTGTGTGCGGAGCGGTTCGAATGCTGTGGTTATTTAGAGAGGTAATGTGCTGAATTGTCTGTACCTCGCTTTCTCCGCGAACGATCCCTCGAGCGCCCCTATTTCTCTCACGACGCCGTCCCCCAGCGAGCACTCAGGGAAGGGGGTCCGGGGGGGGGAGTATATGACTGCCTCTAATGACGTGTAAAGACTTTCCTTGTGGAAAATTACTTTGTAGTAAAGTTGAAGTGCTCTTGGCGTCGGAATGTGCGGAACGAAGCGAGCCATTAGCATAACAAGAGGCTGCCGGGACACTTGGAGGGCCTGTTTACTGGATGTGACGCCACTCTGAGCCTCTGCTCCTCTGGGTAATTAGCGCTGCTTACAGGCAGTTCAGGACCTCGGTTATGGATAGTTTGCGGCTCTCCAGAGGGAGTAGACTCTTCAAACAAAGTCGGAGGGGTTTCCCAAACCGATGCGGTGGATACGTTTGTGGCCGCGTAGTAATGTCTTTAATGTTTGTCTTGATTGAGTGGCAAAGCAGTCCTCAAGCGCACGTTTCCCGGAGAGGACCTTCTCTGCTCTGATATGTTGAATCCGTACGGACTCAAGCGATTACCAACTCAACTCCAGTCACGCTTGTTGAGCAAGTTCAGAGATAAGCGGTTATTTTGTCCAGAGGGAAATCATTTCAATAATTATTCATTGCTTTGTGTATCTGTTCGTTCCTCCCCAAACAGGTAAAGTTGTTGTTGTTGATGATGTTTCTTCCTGCGGATGGTCCCTAATCCTTTGTTGACATCCGTAATGACTTCTGTGTTGTACACAGGTGTCCAGGAATGTGATGGAACAGATTACCAGCTTTGCCTTAGGGATGTCTTATCATCTGCCCCTGGTGCAACACATACAGTTCATCTTCGACCTCATGGAATACTCGCTCAACATCAGCGGCCTCATAGACTTTGCCATTCAGGTAGGAGCGCTCTACTATTGGATTCTCTTTTTTTTTGGAAACCGCTATTTCATGCATGGCCAATGATTTTGTGTTTATCCTGCGAGTGCCACAGACACTAATCTTTCTATCTCTTATTTTTTATTGTGCAATATTACATGTTTTTAAAGTGGAATGGAAACGATTTCCCACTCTTGGTGAAATACCGTCAAAACAACTGCCGTCCGCCTGGAACACAGTTATTTAACTTTCCATCCACTGCCTTTCAAAATAATGGCGCACACTCAACATCGTTTTGTTAACTAAACGCTTCACTTACGTTGACATGAATATTGGTATGTTTATCAATCCCAATCAAGCATTGCTCAGACGTTATTACATTTCCCTTTCTTTTGTGGTTTGATTTCATCGTCCCACCGACACAGCCTTCCAGAAGTAAAACCACAGATATGTTTACGTGCGTCTTTCCCTGAACCTGATGTCCCCCACTCCTCTAGCTCCTGAACGAGCTCAGCCTGGTGGAGGCCGAGCTGCTGCTGAAGTCCTCCACCCTGGTGGGGAGCTACACCACCGGGCTGTGTCTGTGCATCGTGGCCGTGCTGCGGAGGTACCACTCCTGCCTCATCCTCAACCCGGAGCAGACGGCACAGGTCTTTGACGGGTACGTCTGGAGGTTGAAGACGATCGACCATGAATTAAAGCTGCGCAAAGGGGAACGTTTATTTTTTATGTACGACTTGTGCAAGAGTGTTGTCATTAAAGCTGGATGGGAGTTGGTGTTCTCCTAATGCACGAGCTGGAGATAAAGCGCTGACTATTAATTAAAGCTGCATTATGGGAAATGTTTTTTTACAGCTTCATTGTTTGAGTTGTAAGTAAACATTCTCCTAATGCAGCCCTTACTCGTAGCCCTTGTTCATTGAAGTTGTATTGCATTCTGGGTATGGGGAGGAAAAATCGAACACGCTGCTTTAAATGAAAATATTTCTGAATGGAGATTTCGTTTTTTAAAGATGAATGTGATTGGTTGTGAGCTGCTTAACGCATCGTGTCTGTGTTGAACCCTGACTGTGTGTCCCATGTGTCGTCAGGCTGCGCATCGTGGTGAAGTCCGGCGTGAACCCCGCCGACTGCTCTTCGGCCGAGCGCTGCATCCTGGCCTACCTGTACGACCTGTACACCTCCTGCAGCCACCTCAAGAGCAAGTTCGGAGAGATCTTCAGGTGAAGAGGCTTCTTCTGGTGGACCTGTAGCTAGAGGCTGTGTCTAGCAGCTGTTCATCTGAGCTTTGACGTCCTTGTAATAGGATTGCTTTAGAGAGCAATATATTTTTCGGAGCGATATTCAACATTAGATTGCCTTTGAGCGAAACTATGTAATCTCTTTATACTTGCCAATTTAAGGTGGTGCTTTAAGTTCCGTGTTTTCATTAGTTGCAGATGTGTAATTTCGTTTAGGTGTCAGATTTCCTGCAGATACTTTGCAAGGCTGAATATATTGGGCTATAAACCTCATCCTTCCGTTCCTCTCCATTTCCCCGTTATTAGTTATTCTAAATCTATTTTATCGCAGCCCTGTTCGTATAGTGGACTTAGGAGTTTATTTTCCTTTTTTCTTCTATTTAGCATCAGACTTACGGGAGGACCTTTTTATTTTATTCTTGAGGAGGGGTCAAACAACGCTAGACCGTTTTTTTATATCAATATTGTTTGGCTCCCAATTTTTTCTAACATTCCTAATCCTTAACCTTTCATCTCTTCTCCATTGGACGCCCAGCGAGTTCTGTTCCAAGGTGAAGAACTCCATCTACTGCAACATCGACCCGTCGGACTCCAACATGCTGTGGGACCCGGTGTTCATGATGGAGGCCATCTCCAACCCCTCGGCCCACAACTTCAACCACTCCATGGTGGGCAAGCTGCTCAACGACAGCCCGCCAAACCGCTACAGCTTCGTGTGCAACGTGCTCATGGACGTCTGCGTGGACCACCGGGACCCCGAGAGGTGTGTTGGCGTTCACGCCGGGACCCCGATGGCCCGTTGTATCTGTGGTGGTGGAGGTTGTCTGTGTCTTTGTCGTCTTTGCATGGGGTGTTTTGAACAGCGTGATGTTGCCGTGCATCGCGGTGGAAACATCGCGGTGTTGAAGCAGCCTGCTTTCTACTCTGCCCGGCTGTTGGAGTCTGTACGACGTGACTGTTCCAACAGAGGCGCTCTTTTTGTGACCGAGCTCTTCTTGTAATACAAGCTTCGATCTGAGTTGCGTTGTGTCGGACTAGAATAGACGGCGTAGCTAAAGGATTCGGTGCATTGATGTCATTGTCAACGGTGCATCTCCAGAAAGGGGAGCAAACAAACAGAACACCATGCTGCTGAAAGAGCTCGCTGGAGAGTATTGTGTGCGGTACCTCACTAATGTCCCCTTTGGTAGTCTGGTTCGCGTCTCAACAGTTGTTGTGGTGAAAAACCAAAGCTGTGTT
Organism: Gadus chalcogrammus; assembly: GCF_026213295.1. Lineage (NCBI taxonomy): Eukaryota > Metazoa > Chordata > Actinopteri > Gadiformes > Gadidae > Gadus > Gadus chalcogrammus. Next base: position 13,651,462 of record NC_079421.1, on the reverse strand, counting down.
TTCCACCTCTCTGGTCCACAGGTGCTCTTGTTTTTCTCCCCTCGGTTACCACTCTAACCTCCGGCTCACTCGTGTTCCTCCAGGGTGAACGACATCGGGATCTTGTGTGCGGAGCTGACGGCGTACTGTCGTTCTCTCAGTGCAGAGTGGCTGGGCATTCTCAAGGCCCTGTGCTGCTCCTCCAACAACGGCAACTGTGGCTTCAACGACCTGCTGTGTAACGTAGATGTGAGTGTGTGTGTGTGTGTGTATACACCATACGTGCCTACTGCTATTGCTACTACTACTACTTTCTGCTCCTTCACAACATTTTTATTCTGTACGACTTTTCAAGTGTATTAATAATTTACTAGAAAAAGTGAATTGATATTCGGGCTTAATACCAATACCATAGACTCTTACGATTTAGTCTTTTGGCAGAATGCATTAAGATGATTGTCATTAATGAGCGGATTTAAAGGTGCGGCCACACCAGACGCGTATCTCGCGTACTTCGCGTCTCAAATCGCCATTTTCTCCATAGGGAACCATTGGTTTAATACGCGTATTACGCGTATTACGCGTATTAAGCGTATAAGCAACATTGTACGCGCGTATAGCGCGTATGTGGCGCGTATATTTACGCGCTATACGCGCGTATATCGCGTACATTTCAAGAGTTCAAAAAATTGAACTTTTTACGCGAAGTACGCGAGATACGCGTCTGACGATTGCCGCCTTGCCCAATCAGCGTTGAGCTTGACCCGACGTCACTGGCAGAGAGTAGTGAGCTTGGACAGAAGCATACGGCCGACATTTTTCTTTATTCTGTGTGGAAATAGTAACATAGTTACGCCATTAAATGCTTTTATGGAAACATTTCTAGCGAGAAATGTGCATTTTACTTTCATAATGTTCGCTCGGTGAATGTGAAGGATGTTTGGTTTGATAGTTATGACGAAGAGGGAACGCTCCGTTCACTTGCATGGACAGAGTCTCTGGTTACTAAGCAACCTCAACGTCTTGGCGGACTATATATCTGCTGATCAACACTACGAATGCTGGAAACACACCAGACACACCATGTGAAGTTATTTAACCCGATTATTGTTATTTATATCCGAGATTATTTAATCTAACCCGATCTAAACTCTATCACCCAAACACGGCGGCGTTTGGGTTTCCTACCTCGGACTCCAGCGCAGCTTATCCTGGGGCAACACACACACACACACACACACACACCCAAGTGTTGGAGCCTTTACCGTGGGGAGCCTCATCCTGGGGCAAGACACACACACACACACAGCCACGGCCGACAACTTTCTTTATTCTGGGTGGAAATAGTAACATAACATAACATTTGGTTTGATAGTTATGACGAAGAGGGAACGCTCCGTTCACTTGCATGGACATTGGACTCATCTAGGCGAGTGACGTATGCGCGTATGGCGCGTATTGCGCGTATGTGACCATTTTTGACACAAAATGGTCAAGCAACATTTTACGCGCGTATCTCGCGTAAAAAGTACGCGAGATACGCGTCTGGTGTGGCCGCACCTTAATGCATCTTGGCAAAAGTTTGTAGGCACCGGGATTCGATCCCTGAACCTTTTGAGACTCAAACACCCTCTAGACTATCCTGCCTCTTACTGCCCTTGCACTCTTAAAGCTGGAGTACGCAATTGGAAGAAACCTGCCAGAGTAAGCTAGACCTTGAAAGTATCTGACCAAAAACAGGGAGCCCCTCCATGGATCCAATAATTAGTACCCCAGCTTTAATAATTACGTTCTTGTTCCCTAGGTCAGCGACCTGTCGTTCCACGACTCCCTGGCCACCTTCGTGGCCATCCTGATCGCCAGACAGTGTCTGCTGCTGGAGGACTTGGTGCGCTGTGTGGCCATCCCCTCCCTCCTCAACGCAGGTACGCCCCCCCCCGCCGCCGCCCGAGGAACCTCCCGTAGACGGAGAACCAAAGAGAACCCAGAAATTCAAAATTAGATTTTACGAGAGACACAACCAAGTCATAACAGGCCTCTCTTACTCCCTCCCAGTGTGCCGTGGCTCATTTTATCCGCTCTTCAATTCTCCGACACTCGAGTCTTAATTTGGAATTATTTCGTGTGCGTGTATATTTTTTGTGCCTCTTGAAAAACCCGCAAGATAAGCCCGTGCCAGCAGCACTTTTCTGTGCCAGGTCATTTGAAAGCGTCTATATCTAAGAGCTCAAAGCCATGGGCCCCAGTTCTAAATGGATTTATAGCATATAGCAGCCGGTCTCTGGGGCCTTCTGAAAGGCTGGACATTCGAGCTGTATAAATGCATTAGTTCTCTCTCCCCCTCTCTCTCTCTGTCCCTCTCTCGCGCTCTCTCCCTGAGAGCAGTAAACATGGTTCGTTTGATCTGGGTCCATCAAGTCCGTGTTTGCTTTGTGCCCCAGCCACCTTTTCCCTCTTTCTCGCTCTCCCTCTCTCGCTCCCCGCTGCCGTGTTCTCTCCCAGCTTGGAGACAAACAGCGATTCACTGTCGAGACTCTAATGCCATGCCAACCCCGGCCTTACACCGCTCGCAAACACTTTGTTCCGTGGCCCCTCTCTCTCCTCACACTCTCTTTCACATGTTCTCTAGGAAAATGGCACTTTCCCTTTTTCAAACTTCTGGAGACGATCTAGGGCACTGTTTAAATTTAGACGTCTCCACTGGGGAGACATCATGTCATGTGTTGGGTCTTGGGACCATTACCTCACCTGTGTACTCTCTGTCCCCCACCCCCTTTCAGATTTAGACGTCTCTACTTGAGATGCCTCCTGTGTTGGGTCTAGGGACCATGACACATGATGACGTCTAGACTTGGAAGACATCATGTCATGTGTTGGGTCTTGGGACCATTACCTCACCTCTGTACTCTCTGTCCCCCTCCCCCTTCAGATTAACTCGTCTCGACTTGAGATACCTCATGTGTTTCGTCTTGGGACTATAACCTCACCTTTGTGCTCTATCCCCCCCCTCCCTTCAAATTTAGGCATCTCGACTTGAGGTGCATCGTGTGTTGTGTCTTGGGACCATAGCCTCACCTGTGCACTCTCTCCTCGTCTCCCCAGCTTGCAGTGAGCAGGACTCTGAGCCGGGAGCCAGGCTCACCTGCCGCATCCTGCTACACCTCTTCAAGACCCCCCAGCGTAACCCTGTTCCTCAAGACGGGGCCAAGTCAGGTACAACCGTCCCCGTCACCTACCCCCCCTGTCTAAACTCTCATTACTTCCACTTGCCTCTGGCTGTCTGTTCTGGAAGTGCCCTCGTTTTCTCACATTCAATGATTTTAAGACATTTCTGACCCGTACAATGATCTGTTGTTTCTGGGTTTGTCTTTAATCCCCCCCACAGAAAAATCCCCCGTTGGTATCCGGTCGTCCTGCGATCGCCATCTGCTCGCCGCGTCCCAGAACAGCATAGTGGTGGGCGCAGTGTTTGCCGTCCTCAAGGCTGTCTTTATGTTGGGTAAGAGATGTCCCTTTATTCCTGCACAGACACTTGTAAGCACTCGGGGAGAACTCCTATTACTGAAAGGGTGACACGCAGCCGAAAAAGGTCACGTCGGAAATGAACCAGTCTTGCAACACCAAATTTCAAATGGAGAATGACATTACAAAATATTTAATGTCAGCTTGCTCTTTAACATGGATTTGGTAACTCTCTAACTCTTATTCGCACAACCAGATATGCAGAACAGAACAGTTCCTTCTAGTGAAGGATTATCTTTGGGAAGTCACTCCTTGCTGCAATCCGTGTGTGTGTGTGTGTGTGTGTGTGTGTGTGTGTGTGTGTGTGTGTGTGTGTGTGTGTGTGTGTGTGTGTGTGTGTGTGTGTGTGTGTGTGTGTGTGTGTGTGTGTGTGTGTGTGTGTGTGTGTGTGTGGGCCTCCGGGTTTTTACCCCATGAATACATTCATCACCCGGGACAGAAAAGTGACTTCTTCTTCTCCATGTTTAATTCAGGCGACGCAGAGCTCCGAGGCTCAGGCCTCTCGCATCCCGCAGGCCACGACGACCTATCGGGAGGCCGCAGCGTCTCCATAGAAACGGCCAGTCTGGATGTGTACGCAAAGTATGTGCTGAAGAGCATCTGCCAGCAGGTACGTGTCAATTTGATTTAATGTTTCTTTATTTTTTTTACAAAATAAACGACTGTTGTGTGAATTAGGTTGTGTGTGAAAAGGTGTTTGAGTAGGTTTTCAGCAGGCCTGCTGACGCACGCCCCGTCGTGCTTTTGGGCAGTACCAAAGGACGTCTGGAAATAGATGTTTCGTCTCGTTTACCCTTTTGAAGATGACCGCTTTGGCTATCACGCTGTTGGAGTCATATTATATCTTGCCAAGCTCTAAATATGTAAGTTATGCACTTTGTGCTGTATTTTATGAACAGGCACATCTTGCACTAGTGGAACATGTTGCTCAATGAAAAAAGAGGACACCGTAAACCACGAACGGGCCATAAAACTAGACTATTTTTACATTGACTAACTTATATCATCGGTTGCCCAAACTGCATCCATAGTGTCTTTTTTTTTTGTAGTTCTTTCTCGCCGGCAGATGTCAGTTATCGGTCGTAGCGACGGTGTGCCAGAGCGGTGCCGGAATAGCAGATGGCTGAATGTGGCCTTTTTTTGTTCTCAGGGGACATGAGAACGCTTTGCTGTTAGCAAGTGTTGTTTAAGCGTGTGCTGTGCTGCTCCAGTGAGGGGGGGGGGGTGGGGTGGGGGGCGGGGGGTGGTAGCGACCCCTACTGCCGGCTGGTTTGTCTCATCGGCATCCAGCAGCAGCCATGGCTGCTCTGCATAACGAACAAGACTGAATAATGAACATGGCTTCACATTGGGCTCATGCTAAGGCTTCGCTGTCGCCCACTACAGAGTGGGGGCTTTCTATTCCGGTAACGGGGGTTGTGTTGACCTTCAACACCTTTTTTTTTATTTATTTTTTTGATAATCCCCGGCCACGGCTCGACGGCCGGTCGCCCACGACGGGTCTCCAACTCTTCCTGTGAGTCCGCCTCGGTGTCTCCAGATCAGAGATGGGCAACTTTCATGATAAAGAGGGCCACATTTTTCATCATAACCATTGGAGGGCCACATGACTGCACACTTCAACTAAACGTGAGCTGAGAGAAGCTACACAATTGAGGATGCGATCTGGAGCAGGGATGCGATCTGGAGCAGGGATGCGATCTGGAGCAGGGATGGGCGATCTGGAGCAGGGATGGGCAACTGGCGGCCCGCGGGCCGCCAGTTGCCCATCCCTGCTCCAGATCGTTCGCAACGTGCCGCCGTGCTGTTGACTTTAGTAACCCCCTGTGCGCCGCTCCCTCCCCAGGAGTGGGTGGGGGAGCGCTGTCTGAAGTCCCTGTCGGAGGACAGCAGCGCCCTGCAGGACCCGGTGCTGGTCAACATCCAGGCCCAGCGGCTGCTGCAGCTCATCTGCTACCCCCACCGCCAGCTGGACAGCGACGACGGGGACAACCCCCAGCGGCAGCGCATCACGCGCATCCTGCAGGTGGACACCCCCCACCCCCCCACCACCCTATGGTCCCCCCCCTCCTCCTCCCCTACTTATCCTCATCCTGCAGGTGGACACACCCCACCCCCCCACCCCCCTATGGTCCCCCCCTCCTCCTCCCCTACTTACCCTCATCCTGCAGGTGGACACACCCCCTCTCTACTCCCCCCCCTCCTCTCCATATCCTCATTCTGCAGGTGGCCACACCCACACCATTCCTTCCCCTCATCCTGCAGGTAGACCCACCCTCTAGCCCCCCCCCCCCCCCCCCCCCTATATCCTCATACTACAGGTGCCCACACCCACCCTCTAGCCCCCCCCCCTCCCCTCCTTATCCTCATCATTCTCTTGCCCAACAGCACACTCTAGTCCCCACCTCCTCATCCTGTGGGGGCCCATTGTGCAAGTCAACACTGCCACCTGTTGGCATCAAGGTGAACTGCTGAACGATTCTCTCCCCTCCGTCCTCTCCAGAACATGGACCAGTGGACCATGAGGCAGTCGTCCCTGGAGCTGCAGCTGATGATCAAACAGAGCACCAACAGCGTGAGCGTCCTAACCTTTACCTCCTGTCTACCAGTGGAATCACTAGGGGGAGGGGGGGGCTTCTGTGCTCTGATTTGCTTCTCAACCACTAAGATGATCAACGCCTTCCCCCTCTAAAACCAGGAGCTCCACTCTCTGCTGGAGAACATCGCCAAGGCCACCATCGAGGTGTTCCAGAAGTCTGCGGAGATGAACTCCATGTACCCCTCGGGGAGCGGCGACGGCAACCCCTCCTCCGACAACAACAGCAGCAACAGCAAGATGAAGCCCATCCTCAGGTGGGTCTGTCCTCTGGGGTCTCTGCTGAACTCTGACCTGTTGGAGTCTCTGCTGAACTCTGACCTGTTGGAGCCTCTGCTGAACTCTGACCTGTTGGAGTCTCTGCTGAACTCTGACCTGTTGGAGTCTCTGCTGAACTCTGACCTGTCGGAGTCTCTGCTGAACTCTGACCTGTCGGAGTCTCTGCTGAACTGTGACCTGTCAGAGTCTCTGCTGAACTCTGACCTGTCGGAGTCTCTGCTGAACTCTGACCTGTCGGAGTCTCTGCTGAACTCTGACCTGTCGGAGTCTCTGCTGAACTCTGACCTGTTGGAGTCTCTGCTGAACTCTGCATTTATTGTAAGCCATAGTGATGGTATAGACAGCAGTGGGAAAGAAACTCCTGTATACAAACAGAAATCACCAGCCTTGGGTCATCCTGCAGACACACCAGTGGGAAGAAGGGAAAAAAAAACTAAAAGTAAACAGTCTCTCACATCTCCCTCTTCTGCCTCGCGTCCCCCCCAGCTCCTCGGAGCGGTCGGGGGTGTGGTTGGTGGCCCCCCTCATAGCCAAGCTGCACACCTCGGTGCAGGGCCACGTGCTGAAGGCGGCCGGGGACGAGCTGGAGAAGGGCCAGCATCTGGGCTCCTCCTCGCGCAAGGAGAGGGACCGGCAGAAACAGAAGAGGTCTGTTCACACGGTCCAATCACACGCCTCGGTTCATCCTGTTTATAAACATACCAATCACACGCCTTGGTTCATACTGTATACAAACGCATCAAATGCTAGTGTATTGTATACATCGCTGTATATATAAACGCACACGCGCGTGTATATATCGCTGTATACGCGCACTCGCGTGTGTATATCGCTGTATATACGCGCACGCGCGTGTGTATATCGCTGTATATATACTCGCACGCGCGTGTGTAAATATACGCGCACGCGCGTGTGTATATCGCTGTATATATACGCTCACGCGCGTATATTGCTGTATATATACACGCACGCAATGGAACACACTGAGGTCAACACTTTCGCAATGGCACCCCGAGCCGATTTTAAAGGTGCCATATTATACCACCAGGTGTGAGGTTGATTAGCCATTACAAGCCGTTTTGAAAATGTGTAGCTTCTGACAAGTGGGCGTGGCCACCTAGATGTATGACGGATAGATGAGCAACGTTTGCCACAGTTCACTCGGTAGCCAGATAGACTGATCTATCCAGCACACATCTCGGTGGACACGCCCACTTGTGATGTCAGAAGAGGCCGATTTTCAAAGCTGCTTGTAAGAGCTAATCACACTCACACCTGGTGGTAAATACGCCACCTTTTAATATAAAAGAAAGGAGGGTCTGCTCTGCATACTGTTTTAACGCTCCAGAAGTGGCTTTATTAACCGGCAACGTTTCGATCGCTAGGGATCTTCCATCTTTTTAAGACCATTTAATATCACACATGGGGGAAAAAAGTGAATTTGCGCCGTCACTCCATTGAAGTGACCTGAACCCCGCCCTGTGTGTCCCCAGTATGTCCCTGCTGAGTCAGCAGCCCTTCCTCTCCCTGGTGCTCACCTGTCTGAAGGGCCAGGACGAGCAGAGGGAGGGCCTGCTCACCTCGCTCTACAGCCAGGTGCAGCAGATCGTCACCAACTGGCGGGAGGACCAGTACCAGGACGACTGCAAGGCCAAGCAGATGATGCATGAGGCCCTGAAGCTGAGGCTCAACCTGGTACGCTGGTGGCCGTGGTGGTGGTGGTGGTGGTGGTGAGCCTGGACCAATCTCGCAGTGCCCGTGGTTCTTTCTGTAAGGTCGGGCTCCCCTGAAAGGTTTCTGCTCAGTACGAGATACCCCCGACCCAGCCATATCAAATATGAGGCTAAATACGATCGGCAGAGGAGCTCCCTTAGAGAGATTCTCAACAACAACAACAAAGAGATGGCTGCCGCTGATGTCGAACGAGCCTGGCATCGCCAGAGGAATTGCAGAGAGCATCATCTGCAGCCATCTTTGTTGTGGCTGAGAAAGCCCCTATGGCAATACTCTACGGTGACATCGTATTTATCCCGGCTCATATTTGATAAATGGTTGTGATTTGGTTGGTGTTTCTCCTACCGGGCAGAAATCGTTTTGGATAAGAGGAGAGCCAGACCTTACCTGCAGAGCAAATGGAACATGAGCCCGCCAGATGAGTTTGGTTCCCTAGGCTAGTGGTAGTTCTACACAGCGATAAGGGATCGCAGACGTTTACGGTATACGAGGCAATGGCGAATTGTCAAATGGTGAGAATTTGACAATTACCAGCTGGTGAAAACGTAGACTGAAAATAACCATTTCCCTTCACTACATATGTTAAGTCGTGTACAATGCCTGCCCAATAACAGCTATGATGTTGATAACGAATATGCTGTTGACAGTAAAGTATACAGCCTACCCGGCACTTTACTTTCACTTTACGAATGAATGAATGAATATAAATGAATAATGTATGATTTTTTTTTTGTCATCGTACAAGACAACTACATTTTGTAGGTGCAGTCCTCCAGCCCCACAGTTCTTTAAATATAAAATATAAATATATAATATAAAAACAACAAAATAAATTGATATTGTTGTTTTTATATTATATATTATATATAATATAGGGAGTTGAACAACCCTAACTAAAAAAGACCTCCGGGTCTAAACTTTGAGTATAGATTCCTAGCAGTCAATCCCCACTGCTTACTACGAGGGCCTTAGGGGAGCTGGATGTCGAGTGTGAGTCACTGGTGTGAACGAGTTGACCAATGGTGTGTCTCCGCGGGGGCAGGTGGGCGGGATGTTCGACACGGTGCAGCGCAGCACGCAGCAGACCACCGAGTGGGCGGTGCTCCTCCTGGACATCATCAGCAGCGGCACGGTGGACATGCAGTCCAACAAGTGAGGCCCGTCGGTGCGGGGGATCCCATTGGATAATGGAGTTATAATGACAATAGGGGCCATGGGGGGGAGTTTCACAGCTGTAACTGGAGGGGAAAATGATTTATGTCGGGTAGGGGTCTTTTAGGAAATGGGTTGATCACTAGACCAAGGTATTTGTATATATTCTCACACTATGTGGCTATAATTTAATTACTTTAATTGATATGTTTCTGATCCAACACTGTATCCGAGTCAAGTGAGTTCCTGAATATGTGATGCTACTATCACTATTTAGTTTAGGCCATTGTCCCTTTTCATCCAAAGTGTCTTCAGCCTCATTTTAAACGCATGTCGTTGATGAGCAGGTAGGGGTCTGGCTCAAGGAGGCCCCTGGTCATCTACGGATCGGCCCAGACACCCTGATCACCGCTAGACCCTCGTGCCTGCTATCAACACTAAACCCAGTCACTGACTCACGCCGTGTCTCTCTGCCGCAGCGAGCTGTTCACCACGGTGCTGGACATGCTCAGTGTGCTCATCAATGGCACGCTGGCGGCGGACATGTCCAGCATCTCCCAGGGCAGCATGGAGGAGAACAAGAGGGCCTACATGAACCTGGTGAAGAAGCTCCGGGTGAGGGAGAGAGAGAGGGCCTCGTGTCCCCGCACGGCTCCACACACTGGGCCCGGTCTGCTCGCATGTGTGACACTGAAGATATGGAGCTCTGCTGACGACAAAATATAGACACAACCCTCCAAATATATCTTAAGTTATTTTTTTATATAAATCGAGAAAAAAAAAAAGAAGCTGATCCATTCACTAGTGCATGACCATCCTTGTGTTCACTTTGACTTTACGGCGCAGACTTGATTGTTTAGTCGTCTCTAAATATAGAGATCCTTTAATCATTCCAAATGTTCTAAATGCTGGCCACTGAGTCACAGATTCCACCAGTTGACCACCAATTGTTAACTTGCACAACAGAAATGCCCTATCCACTTAAGAAACCCAACCAGAATAGCACATTGAGAGAGTTAAAATTCCATGCAAATACTAAAATATATCTTCCCGGAAAAAAACACAGCCCAAACTGAACCTTAAATAGGTCCATCGGACCTGGTATTTGATATTTCTAACACCGCCTTCTTCCCCCGCCCTTGCCTCTCCTTGCCACGCCACAGAAAGAGCTGGGCGACAGGCAGTCGGAGAGTCTGGAGAAGGTCCGCCAGCTGCTGCCTCTCCCCAAGCAGACCAGGGACGTCATCACCTGCGAGCCCCAGGGCTCGCTCATAGACACCAAGGGCAACAAGATCGCCGGCTTCGAGAAGGAGGTAGGACTCCGCCTCCTCAGAGTGCTCCACCACAGACGGCTCGTTTCAGAGCACGCCACACGCCCCAGTGCGTTCCCATGACCCAAGCTTCTGTCCATGGATCAATGTTTTCAAATTCAATCGTACACACGCAAGATTTTATATTATTATATTTACGCGACTGTAGGAATGATTGAAGAGCTAATATTTGGGATGCTGTGTGAGATTCTGTTTAGAGTTTAGGGACAATCTGACAATGTTCTGAGTAAATTCATTTTTTTGCTACATTTTAGATCTTGCCCCTGAACTCATGTTACAAAAAACTGTTGAACTACAACTGAAGCCAATAGAAAACTCAACCAAATCATCAGCACGGCAGAACATGTTAAACTAAACTAATCAGGCAAAACCGCTTTGGAAAATAATTAAAACGGAAATGAGAACTCTAAATGAAATAAAATAAAGTGAGCTAATAAAAATCCCAAAAGCACTTAAACCTTGGTACCTCCACCACCTCTCTAACCCCATACCCCCCCCCGGCTCCCGCTCTCTCCAGGGCCTCCAAGTGTCCACCAAGCAGAAGATCTCCCCGTGGGACGTGTTCGAGGGCCTGAAGCACTCGGCGCCCCTCTCCTGGGGCTGGTTCGGCACGGTGCGCGTGGACCGCAAGGTCTCCCGGCTGGAGGAGCAGCAGCGCTTCCTGCTCTACCACACCCACCTGAAGCCCAAGCCCCGCAGCTACTACCTGGAGCCGCTGCCGCTGCCCCCGGAGGAGGAGGAGCCCCCCACGCCCCTCTCCCAGGAGCCCGAGAAGAAGATGGCGGAGGCGGCCAAGCCGGAGAAGAACGTGGCCAGCACGCCGTCGGACTCCAGCAAGAAGAAGACCAACAAGAAGAAGAAGACGCCGGCCACCAAGACCGAGGTGGGGGGGGAGAGGCAGCCGACCAGTACAGAGCCAGTACAGAGCCAGTACAGAGCCAGTACAGAGCCAGTACAGAGCCAGTACAGTACATGAAAAGAATATTGATATGTTTGTTAGTATTACTTGATTGTATGCTTGGAAGGTTTTATTTATTAACTTTTTTTACTTTTATCATTTGTATTTTTATTAAGTCATTGCACATTTATAGGTTCTAATGAGCCAGTACAATACCAGTAACCTCTTGTTATTCGACATGTGTCCCGTGTTTCCGTTTGAATCCTGGGAAGTGTATTTTAGGAGGACTAATCCTAGGATGGGGAATGTTTGAGTGTGTTTGATCATTTAATGGATCCTTCTATAAGTTAAGATAACACTTTGTTAATCCCCGAAGGGAAATGCTGACGTTAGTGCAGCAAATACCACTGCAAAACGACGAAAATAGAGTAGAGTAGTATACAAACAAGAGTTGGAACACAAAGTAAAATGTGTATATATATACACAGTACTATTCAAAGCAAGTTGCAGGCAATGTATTTTTAGGTTAATCTTGCTCAAGGATCCCTGCAGGCATTGGGTTTTGAACCCCTGCACTTTGCCGATGGGCTCAAACACTGTCCTGCTGATGTCCTACCTAATTCAGTGCGTTCATCAGTCTTTGTCAAAGCTTTTCATGTGTGGGTGTGTGTTGTTCCGTCCCCGACCCAGGACTTTGTGAGCCGCACGCCCAGCGGCGGGCCCTACGTGCCGGGCATGCAGCCTGACCTGATGATGAGCCAGCAGAACCCCTACGCCAGGATTGGCTACGGGCAGCAGCCTATCGGCATCTACGCCCAGAACCAGCCTCTCCCACCAGGTCAGCTCCTCACAGCACACCTGTTGTAGTGAGCAGCCCGTCGCCGCTCGCTTGGGACCTGGGACTCGTTTGACTATCATTAATCAAACTGTTCCGAAGTTATTGGGAATCCTCTGGGACAGCCTCTGTGTTTATGATTAATATTGTTATTTTCTATTAGAATTGGATTTTACTCGCATTGATTCATTTAGCTGTTATTCTTATGAAAGTAAGGCTTAAGGTCACAGAACAAGTTTTTGGTTGGTTTATTACAAGCTGTTGGTCCTAAACGTAGGAGTATATGACCATAGAAACGAGGTTCATCAGTTGTTTCGTCTTTTTCTTTGTAGCCCAAGCACACCATGGCCGAATATAGTGAAATCTTCACGGCAATAAAACCCCTTGTGATTCTGCCTCCCTCAATAAAAGGGACTTTATTCTAAATATCTGATGTCTCTTCTCAGGGGGTCCCGGGTTGGAGTCGCCATACCGCCCGAACCGCAACACCCAGATGAACAAGATGATGCCGGCGCGGCCCACCTACCCAGGCATGATGCCCAGCATCCCGGGCGGCATGATGATGGGCATGGACAAGCAGTACCCCATGGGCTACAAGCCCCAGCCCGCCATGCCCCAGGGCCAGATCCTGAGACAGCAGCTACAGGTCAGACTGGTGAGTCAGTCTGCACTGTGTAGACTTGACCAAAAGGGGGAGCTGTCGAGCTGGATACAATCATGTTGTTGTTGTTGTTGTTGAGAAGCTTAGATTCAGGTGGTCTACAAGAGAATACCATAACCCAAGTTAACAGTTAGAATGACAATTTGAATAACCACACAATAAATCAAATAGAATAAAGAAGCAGTAGCTTGACTTCTATGTTCAAGGCAGTATCTTTGTATGTGCATCGTTTAATTGCACTAAAGGCTTTTTTTTTGTATCGTCCTGTTTTGATCAGTATATGCCAATGTTGTTATCAATAAAAAAACATTTGCACAAGGCAAGCCGATAGACTTCTCCATGTTGATAAGAGCATTAAAATAGGAACAATTAATGGGACAAAGAAATCAAGGGATATTCAGCAAAGAAAAAAGAATTGCGATTAATCGTGAGTTAACAATGGCATTAATGCGATTAATCGCGATTAAATATTTTAATCGCTTGACAGCCCTAATATATTTACATGATAATAAGATGTGCATAAAAATGACAATGAGCTGTTTACACTTTGTAGCCACTATGAGATGTAAAGAGTGGCTGTGGCGTCAGTGAAGCCTGTTTTGAGTGAGATATGTGATGTAGAAGGCCCTTGCTTTCCCCGGGGGGGATAGGAGATGAGCAGGTGAGTGCTTACCAGCGTGTCCGCTGTGTGTGTGCGTGTGCTGCTCCGCCTAACTCTGTTTTCTTCAGAACCAGAGCATAATGGGCCAGCAGATGAGACAGATGACACCCAACCAGCCTTACACGCCCATGCAGCCCGCCCAGGTGACACATTTATTCAACACAGTTAACAAGCAACACTTCACAAAGTGCTTTTTCAGTATAAGACGATTCTGGAGTACAAAAATTCAAAGACTCGCAGTTAAGATAATTCAAGCAAATAAAAAAGGGGTTAGAAATGCAAACAAATGCAACTAAAATTAATATAATAATAAAACACACGGACAAAATGAAAATGAGCTAGCGAGAATGGATGACGAACAGAAATAGTGGGAAGCAGGGGGCTTGGGTGGGCAAGCGTCGTTGAGAGCGCAGTCTTAAGATAAGATACAACTTTATTAATCCCCCGTAAGAGAAATAGTTTGTTGCAAAAACAGCCCAGCAGCAGTGGATGGACACAGAATAAAATGAATACAAAGTGCTAATGCATAAGTAGACGCTTATAGTTAAAATAGGGACAAAAACAAGACAAACAGAACCAACATCATGATGGGTGATGCATATACACATATATACGCATACCTAAACACACACACATGCATATGCAAACACATAGACGTACACAAACACAATCATCAGGCACTGTTGAACAGTCTAATGGCTGCCGGCACAAAGGAGCACCTGAAGCGCTCCGTCTTGCACCTGGGGAACATGAACCTGTGGCTGAAGGTGCTCCTCATCTGCCACAGCTCAGCATGGAGGGGATGGGTGGGGTTACCCAGGATGGACTTGGATGTAATCTGTAATGCAATGGGAGAGTCCCCCAATGTCCTCTGCGTGGTCTTCCTGGAACAGATCCCAGTCTGTTCTCTGGAAGCAGTCCTGCAGGGCCTCCTCAGCCTCTCTAGACCACACCTTCACAGTCCTGGTGGTAGCCGGCTGCTTGTTTACTCCAGGCTTGTACACAGGTGTAAGGTGTATCAGGTTGTGGTCAGACTGGTCGAGGGGTGGGAGGGGAGAGGAGCTGTATGCCTCCCTCACATTGGCATAAAGCAAGTCCAGGATTTTATTTCCTCTGGTTTTTCATTTCACATACTGTGTGAAGCGGGTCAGAGTTTTGGAGAGAGAGACATGATCGAAATCTTGATTATCATGAGAGCTGTGGGGTGCCGAGTCTGTAGTCTCGCGACGGTAGAGTGGATGACGGCACAAGCGCTCGCCGCCACTGCAGACGGTGGTACATACACAACAACAACAATGGCATGAGAGAACTCCCGAGGCAGATAGTATGGCCTCACTCCCACAGCTAACAGTTCTATATCTGGAGTACAGATGCTCCCGTTCGCGGTAACACGTCCAGGGTTACACCATTTTGTGTTCACAAAGACGGATAGACCCCCTCCTTTCCTCTTACTGCTTTGTTGTCCCCTGTACGCTCTCGCTAGCGTGAAGCCAGCTAACTCGATAGCACAGTCCGGTATATTCATTCCTATGTAGCCATGTGTCCGTGAAGCACATCAAACTACATTCCCGGCACACACACTGACTGCTCGCCAAGGCTGTTAGTTTGTCTGTTTTGTTGGCCAACGATCTCACGTTCCCCATCACGATAGATGGAAGGCAAGGTTCCCCTCCGGTGTCTCCTTAGCTCCACGGGTATGCCCGCGGGTGGGGCTCCACCAGCCCGGTACATCATCAGCCCTTCCCCCGTGTAGGCAATCATTGTTTGGTCCACGAGTATCACAAACTACGGTTAAAACTACACTAACGCTAACTTAAACTAATTATCAAATGTGTTTAAAAGATAAAAGGCACCTTCTAGCGAGTACCAGAAAGATGGAAAGTTGAAATAATAGTAGCAAGTAGAAGAAAAAGTAGGAACTGCAAGAGCTACTGCAACAGGAAGCCTCCCTCGACGGCGCCACTCCCCAACCTTAACCTTAACCCCCACCCTCCCTGTGTCCCCTCCCGCCAGAACATCAACCAGGGCTACACCTCGTACGCCTCCCACATGGGCCTTCAGCAGCACCCCTCCCAGGCCG
Organism: Gadus chalcogrammus; assembly: GCF_026213295.1. Classification (NCBI taxonomy): domain Eukaryota; kingdom Metazoa; phylum Chordata; class Actinopteri; order Gadiformes; family Gadidae; genus Gadus; species Gadus chalcogrammus. The sequence continues at coordinate 13,635,734 of NC_079421.1, read as the reverse complement.
GCGGCGGCGGCGGTGGCGGCGGCGGCGGCGGCATCGTGCCCACCGCCTACGGGAACCAGAACTTCCAGGGCTCGCACCCCGGCGCCAACCCGGCGGCCGTGGACCCCCTGCGGCAGATGCAGCAGCGGCCCAGTGGCTATGTGCACCAGCAGGCGCCGGGCTACAACATGCAGAACACGCAGAGGTCAGGCCCTCGACCAGCACGCCCCCTTTAGTGTCATTACATTTTTACACATAGGGTATTTAGCCCTTGACGCTTTGATCCAAAGTGACTTACCTTAAGTACGCTCGTGTGTATTTACAATACTTTTGAATGCGAGGATCAGTTGTGTATTTCGTGAGCCTTTTGTGCCCTTTGCTTCCAGATGTATTTTCATTCGGATTGGCGGAAAAGTAAAGACTTGTAGCGTAGCATTAACACATTCTTTGCTCTCCATCTCGCTTCCTTTTCCTCTCTCACCCTCCCTCTGTATCTCACCCTGCCTTTTTCCTTCCCTCACTCTTTCTCCCTACCCTCTCTCTCTTTCTCCCTACCCTCTCTATCTCTTTCTCCCTATCTTCTATCTCTCTTTCTCCCTACCCTCTCTATCTCTTTCTCCCTATCCTCTATCTCTCTTTCTCCCTACCCTCTCTTTCTCTTTCTCCCTATCCTCTATCTCTCTCTCCCCCTACCCTCTCTCTCTCTCTCTCTCCCGGCCGACCTCCAGGTTCCCCCACCAGGCGTTGCAGCAGCAGGCTCCCATCATGCACGGCCTGGGTCACATGCCGGCCCAGGGTGTCCACCCTGGCATGAGGCCCAATCAGATACTGGCAGAGCAGCAGCAGCAGCAACAGCAGCAGCAGCAGCAACAACAACAACAGCAACAGCAGCAGCAGCAACAACAGCAGCAGCAGCAACAACAACAACAACAGCAACAGTTCCTCAGACAGCAGGCCGCACTCAGAGTATGTGTTTATGTTGAGCCCCCTTAAGCGTAGTCTCAGAAATCGACCTTTAGATAAAGATCTACAGTTTACTACTGTAGCCAGCAGTAGTAAACTGTAAAAAAAAAATAAGGTGTCTCTGAATGTTTCAACTCCTCACAGTAAAGACGGACCACGGTAGAAATACAAAATAATTCTACAGTCCCCTTAAATCCCCTTCTGAAATCCATTCATGTAAATTAGTATTCTGCTCTAGAATATCTCCGTAACGAAACAGGAAACAAGGCCTAAATCCATCCCTTGCAGTTCTGTTTTCTTTGGCCAGGCTCGGTTGGGTCTCCCCCTAGAAGTTCTGCTGGAAAACAGTAGAGCTGCTGGATCCGAGACTTCCTCTAGACGGAGGGACTTGTATTTGCTGGTGTAACCCACGGCTTTTTGGTTTAGTAATTGTTTGCCTAAAAGTAGAAAACTGCCTTCATTGTTAGGCACAGTTGTTTCTCCTTTTGAAACGAGATGGTTTAGTTTCACAAGGTGGAGTGAAGTATTATAATTGTCAACAAATTTCTAGAATTGGATCTTAATTAAAAAGCACAAAATCATTCCAGATCATGAAGGGCTTTCTCAGGAGTTTCTCACAATTGGGTGAATTGGGGATTTAGGAATCGGAAGGACAAAAAGGCATTTTTTAACATTTTACTATTGATCTTTCATCCCCTCTCCCCTCTCTCTCTTTATTTCTGTCCTCCCTATCCAACAACAGCAGCAACAACAACAACAGCAGCAGCAACAACAACAACAGCAGCAACAACAACAACAGCAACAGCAGCAGCAGCAACAACAGGTCCAGCAACAACAACAACAACAGCAGCAGCAGCAGGTCCAGCAGCAGCAGCAGCAGCAACAGGTCCCGCCGCAGCAGCAGCAACAGGTCCCGCCGCAACAGCAGGTCCAGCAGGTCCAGCAGGTCCAGCAGGTCCAGCAGCAGCAGCAGCAGCAGCAGCAGCAGCAGCAGCAGCAACAGCAACAGGTAGCAACATCCCAGACCCCTACCCAAGCACAGAGCCAGGCGCTGGGCATGCAACCCCTGCCCCCACAGCAAACCATGGTAGGTTCCATTCGCTCAACGCCTGACTGTCTTTTAGCACCCCCACTCCCACCCCAGGCAAACACTGCACTCAAGGAGCGGCCGGCTGTATGTGTATGTGGGGGGACGGTAGCATGGTGTGGTCACTCGACAGAGAGAGAGCGAGAGACGGCACACCGGGTCTTAATTCGCCGTGTGTGGCCGACGCAGACCAGGTGTCGGTTCTTAGGGCAGACGGTTGTCCCCTCGTTGAACACGGACCCGAGTTAGTGTGCGGAATGAACACGCGTGTGGGGGCGTTGTGGCGGTAACGTTGGCGATGTTGACAACACGGAAAGTGCATGGAAAGCCCCCCCCCCCCCCCCCCCCCAAGCCAAAGCTCTCTTTGCGTCAGGAAAGGATCGGAGGTTAGGCTGAGGTATGAAGCTGTGTAGAGCCAGGACATATTGTATCCCCTTCCTCCCCCACCCCCCCCACCTCTCCCAAGCATTGTTTTATTGCACAGTCATGGAATGGAAAACCTCGTGTGAACCGTGTGACTGACGTCAGGCGTTTGTCTTGTCTCTGTGCTGTCTCTGCTTCCAGTTCCCGAGGCAGGGCATGCAGCAGACCCAGCAGCAGCAGCAGACTGCAGCTCTGGTCCGGCAGCTGCAGCAGCAACTCTCCAGTAAGTGCAGACGCTCTCTGTCTGTCCGTCTGTCTCTGTGTGCAGACATCGGCGGTTCACATCACCGTCCGGCCTAGCTCTGCTCTATTGTAACATATTTCGCTGTAATCCATTTTGGAATTTTGTATCTATTGTGAACAGAACTTGTTCTTTGTGCCAGTGCTTGAAAAGTGTGTTAAGTTTGGTTAACATTGAAGAATGTCCTGTCCTATGAATGAAGAACATTTGTATTCTTTGTTTCTTTGCGTGTTGTTTTTTTTAGATACACAACCAGGCCAGAATACCAACTCATATTACTGATCGTCGTTCGTCGAAGTGTGCTGCGAGCCCCCTCACCACCCCACCATATATACATATATAAATATATGCAGGAGCGTCCCCAAGCCTACCCACCCTTCATCTGTGGTGGACCGGGCCACAGAATGAGTCCAGTGCGGTGCAGGTCCGTTCCCAGAGCCCTGCTTTGGGCTCATGATCGGGGAGGTGAATGCCTCAGGCGATGGAAGGAAGGACTACCAAATGGACAAACCAAACCAACCCCCCCAAGTTTACCACTGAGTACAACTGGCAAGGAAATGGCTATCATGTTCAGTCGTGTATTTGCAGAACATAGTTGCAGAAATCGGCAGAGATCTCGCTGGGAAATAGTGTGGCGAGATATGGGGGAAGAGTTTATGTAAAAAAAAAAGAAAAAAAAAAGTACCAGAAATTATAAGAATAATGCAAGTTTTTTATTTTATTTCAATTTGTACAATTTTTTCAGTTTGGTGTATTTCTCATTAAAAAAAATCATGTCAATTGTATGTGGTAGCCTATATTGTATCGCCTTCCGATGTAATTCACAGTGAAATATTGTAACACTTTAGTTGCAGCATAATCCTCAATTGCATCTCAGACTGAATTAATGAAGCTTTTATTCAAAGTGTTTAACGAGGAGACATTTACATAGACGCACACTTGAGTGAAAACGAATTGCCAGTTATCGGGGGGGCTCTGTACAATCATGCATGTTTCAAAGTCTTCTCAGGCTTTCGGTCGTCCGTGTCCAAAGGCTCCAGGTGGCTGAAAAGCACCCAAGAATCAGACCCCAATGCCCTACCCTCCAAGGGGCAGCCGGCAGGCCGTCCCTCGGGAACTGGGCAGGAAGGAGAGGGCCCTTCGGACCAACCGCCTATCCGTGGTCCCCGGAACGGCGGGCCGCAGTTGCCTTTCCAGCCAGACGCGGTCGCCCTGGTTACCTCTGTCCCACATCGAGGGCGTGTGCCGTTGGTCAGCCTCTCGCAGCCGCCGATGGCCTCCAGCACCTTGTACGCGTACAGGCTCTCGGAGTGGTGCTCCACCGCGGAGGGGAGTACCCGCATCGCTCTCAGCAAGCGGTGGTTAGCAGCTGTCAGCCGGGCCGAAGCGAGGGTGACGCTGGGCCAGGAGAAGAGCGGGAGCCGTGCGTCGGTTCAACTGGCCTCCCAGCGAGTTGACCAGCTCGGTGTCGAGGACCTTGAGCGCATTGCAGTCATTGTCAACTCGGTCAGAGTTCGGAACGCACCGTCACAGGACTCAAGCGGAAGCACCTGGGGCCATCCATCATGGACATCTGAGACTTCCACGGGGGCGACCATGTTGTCGCATATCAAAGACCCCCGAGCCAACTGCCCCACGTCCCCTGTGGACCGAGAAGAGAGGGAGGTTGGTTTACACATTCACTGTTTCCTCTCCGGGGGAGGGGATGTCTTGGAACAGGTTGCAATGCTTCATACTTGTCGGTGAGGTGGCTGTGGTGTAGCTCACAGGAAGTCGATTCATTTCAAAGGCAGCGCAGCGTAGGACTTGCAAGAAAAGTTGGCAGAAGAGTTTGCATTGCATCTAGGCCAAGGAACGGTTCAAACTCAATGTCCCACAACTTCTTCAAGGATTGGATTAGTCTAGCCTTCTAGCTAATACGATTCAGGACACTATTGCCAAACAAGAATACATAGTTATAAAGCAGTTTTAGTCCATCTATAACTGTATATTACTACCCATAATAAAATACTAACACAAAATACATAATTGGCTAGTATCGGCTAGAAGAGCATGCATACACCTAGCGGTAGCCTTTAGTTTTGATTGTTGAATGTTTTAAAATTGTAAAGTGCGATTCTACTTCTAGGTAGAAGGTGTGACCACTCTTCTGACTATGTTTAGACATCATAGATAAAAGGTCACAGCCTGGCGTAGGGCAGAGGCCAACTGCAGCCCTGAATGACGCCGTAATCGTCACAAAAGACGACACAAGTAAAGTAAGGATAAGAACAAGGTCATGAGATTACAGAAGAAGTTGAGAGCTGGGGGAAGGGGGGGATCTCCTGCATCCTCTGATTGGCAGATTGACCTGACCAATGTGAGGATGGACACTGAGGGCAGTGACCAATCTTTCCCAGCAAAGATCAAGGAAGAACACTTTAGTGTTGCTAGTGAGTCTGGCAGCTACTATGTGTTCCACTTTACCCCAGAGAAAGCATCGAAAAAGCAGTCACATGGTGAGCAGATAACTAAGGTCCTGTTTGCCAGACTGAAAGAGAGGGGTTTCGATAAGAGCTTGTAGCCATTGGAGGAGACTCAACAAATATCAACACTGGTGTGAATAATGGAGATATGGGGGAGCTGGAGCCGCACCTGGGGAGAAAGCTGGTTCACAGCGGTGAACTTCTCCCCCGCCCATCTCACTGTTGACCTTGATGGTCCTACTCTGTCAGACAACCCATTTTCCGGGCCAATAGGAAAGCTCATTGATTCTGCCACGGACGTTGATATCAATCCAAACTTCCCCTTGGATCTCTCTAGGGCCCTCCACTGATAGAGCTGCCTGACAAGCTCATTCAAGATCTCTCAACTCTCAACACTATGGATACAAGTTTGTCTGTGCAGTCAGGGATGGAGAGTTTCCTGAGAGGTTGGCTCTGTCGAGGTTTGACAGTGAACCACAGCCGCTGGCTCACCACAGCTAACAGACTTCTCGGGCTCTGGGTTTCAAAACATGGACTTAAAGGGAAGAATTTGCGATTCATTGGTGAGTTCATCATTGGCGGGATACTATCCATGTTGGTTCAATGTGAAAGTCAAGCACTCCTGGATCGAAGGCCCTAGGCACATTCTGTTTCAGCTTGAGGAGCTGCTGGACCTTGTTATGCCGACTGTGAGAAGATCTGCTTGGTATACCCACAGTGAAGCCATAAACCAAACACTGCTGTGCAATAAGGAAAATAAGGAGAGGAATGAGGGGGTGGAGAGATTCCTGGCCATCAGGGAAAAGGGGGACCCAGACACTCAGCTAGGGGACTCCTCTGTCAGAACCAGAAGGACACATGACATCAATCATGATGCTTCCAGCATTGGTGCCTTGATCAGCTGGTCAGAAGATGTGTCAGAGCCACCCCTCACCTGCTCACTAACCACCTCAGAGGTAAAGTATTTCATCCCCACCCCCATGAAGGTACTCAACTGGCGACTGAAGCTTCTGCTAAGTACTTCTTACAGGAAAAGAGGGATGGAGCGATCATGGCTCAGGAGACGGGAAGCTGATGTCCAAGAATGAGTCAAGGCAGGACTTGTGCAATCTGGTTCAGGAAGTTAGGAGATTGTTCCTTGTAATTGTATCCAGTGATATACATGCAGTTCACCTGTTAATAAATGTGTACATTTTTATTGAGTTTGTCAATACAAATAATTTCCCTTACTTCTTACAAAATACTAGAGAAAGGGTTTGAAAGGGTCAAATTGCCAATTAGGAATTACAAAATGATGTAGGTTATTTAACCTTTCCCAGAAATAAACTCATAATTCCCAATGATAAATTTAAGATTTTGACCCCCTCATCCGGTTAGCCTTCAGATTAATTTTGAATATCATATTCAATTTCAGCGACGCCTACAGTCTGACGTCACATCATTATGGAAATAAATTCAGCACAAAGACATCAGTCGAAAGCAAAGGGAAAAGTTGATAAAGCATAATATCACCCCTTTAACATACAGGCATGTAGCCCTATTCTGGTGCTTAGCACGGGTTGTGACACGTTCAGCATCCACTTCTGAACTGTGGTCATGAGTTGCGCTCATTAACCCTGATTGACAGACGTCAGGTGAGAAGAGTTGATTGCTTATCGTGTCGGGAAATGAATGGTGGGACGAATCAGAGAGCGAGTGTTGGTATAAACCAGCAAATCAAAAATTGCAATATTTGTAGCAATTTGTTTGGCATACGCTAAAGTAAGACCCATAATATACACAAAAAGCATTAGGGGGTGAGCCTTTGGAGAAACCTGGGCGAAGCAAAAATTGGGACACAGTAGATCATAGATAGACAGAACCACACTACACGTGAAGCATCGTACATGGCTCTGGTTCCATCTTTTCACATATGTCTAGGGGTGCGCATAACTGGTACGCAAGTACGCATGCGCGGCCATAACCGGGGATGCGTAACGTAACTTGTGTCACTACATGCGCTTTTGCGTAATTTACGGGAGATCGAAAAAAAAAAAAACGAAACAATAAAATACATTGAGCAGGTACTATAGCGTTCGCCACCTGCAAAGAAAAGGTAAATGGAAACGGAGCAGAAGAAAATGTTTTTTTTTTCGAAACAGTGGCACCAAGATGTGCCGTGGCTCGAAACGAATGATAAGCGCAATGAAATGTGCGCTCATGTGCGCTGTGCACCGCGCACACACTGGAGAACTACGCAAAATCAGCTGATCGCAACGTTCCTTTTGTCAGATAATCAAACGCTCCGTGGTCGAGTTGCTGCAGTTCGATTAAAAAAAAAAAGTTGACGCAAAAAACCTCTGTGAAACTGGGTACGTTTCATAACATCCGATGTTACGTGTGGAGCTATGTCTGGGGTGCGTATCAAACACCATCTCCTGGTACTCAACTGAGTAACTCTATAAAGAAGTTATGTGCCCCCCCTGCACATATGATAGGATATGACGTTTTAAAAAAAAATCCCATTGATTTTTATTTGTGTGAATACTCCCACCTAGTGGCATCGCGACTGCTCGGGGGGTGTCGGAGTCGTTAACCCTTTAGGTAGAAAAAGCGTCATGACAATATGAAGATACATCCATCTATAACCAACATTTATCCCCACTTATGTGATGAATGGGAAGTTCCCATGCGCGCCTTCTAGCTCTGTGGCACAGATATCTGGTTCAGGAGACTCTAAAAGCACGAGAATCGATTTGACACCCTGTTCGCCTGGAATTATTTAAAGTGTATTCAGATGCAGGAAGCGTAGGGGGTGGGGTATTTACATTCACAGAGGAGTTGAGATGTACTCAGCACACACAGAGTTAACCTCCTCTTATTTTAACGTTGAAATTAGCCAGTCTGGAACTTGGGAATGCTGCAAAAACTCACTGCTCCATAAATTAGGACAATGACTGATAAGTCTGTTTTTTGGAAAGTTTAAGTCAAGGCACATTGTTTGCTTGAAACTGGAGGTGTACAATTGTATTTCTCAATAGGTTCTGACAGTGATAATTGTATTTCAGACCTCAGAGACAATACACTATGCCAAAAAAGCATGCATTTTTATTGCACACATTTAGAGATTTTCCCACTTCCACGTTGAAATGCGTTGATGTTGGTAATGTGGAATGCTGTTAGAACTCAAGTTCTGACAATTAGCCTACTCATATTTTTTACTGACGATTTTTATTTTAGGCTTAGATTTCGTAAGAAAAATCTTAACTCAAAATCCGCCTTCCTGCTGGGATCACATGTCTTATATAATCTATTTTACTGTTATCGTGGGCTTGTTTATGTGTGTTTGTCGGTGGTCATAGACTTATAGTCTATGATGAACATTAACTGGTGAATACTAGGTTTGAACTCTGTTTTAAGTTGGATGGCAAGAACTCTATAGTTAGGGAAAGATTTATTTATCAACGGGGTAGAGAAGGCAAATAGCCTGTCTAGGGTTGCACAGTATAAATGAGCTATTCATAAAACATAAAGGTTGTGGCATCTACTGTCCTCATGGTTCCGTTTATTTTCTTTCGGGTGATGGTCATGGTGATGACTGAGAGATGTGGGTTTGCTGTAGGCTCTCCCAGCTGCTGTACCTGCTGCTGTACCAAACCTACCTCAGCTCAGGGATCCACGGCATGACAACCGCAATACTTAGTGTATCATTCCAGAAGTGTAGCCCAATAGACCATAGTATGGTTTTTTTAATACGTTTGTTCTGCAGCACGTGTGTCTCCCTCGCAGTTTCTTACTCCACTCAAAGCAATACAGCAATTTCCTAATACATGGTTTATTTCGAACATTACAATACTTGATGATTTAATTCACTCCAAACCGCGACCCACTAGCTATATGAGCAACCCAGTAGGAATAGGTACTGCCACGGCGGGTGGCTGTTGAGCAGAAGAGGGAGGGAATTAGCAGCCGAACAGGGAGGGGAGTCAGTAGTAGACAGGGCACAAATAATCCCAAAGAAGTGTAGAGTGATCGTTACTCCAAAAGAAAGAGTCGCTGGAAGCTGAGACGGGCTCTTGCTGCGCGTCTCAAAACGTGATCGCTGCTTACGTTTCCTTTTCCCCTATTTTTTTTTTTTTTAACATTTATTATTTGTACGCAAGTTGTGTTTTAAACGTTTATCCTAGGCCACTAGGTGACCAAGCAAAGGCTCCCATATTTTTTTTGTTTCAAGAGAACGCCCAACTCCCAAGTAAGTAAAAACATCTGTTTTCTGTTGTTCATATCTTGCCAAGTACATACTTTTATCAAATAGTATCTCGCTCTAAACAGTTTCTTGAAAACCAAGCTGTAAATACGCTATTACAAAAGCTGAAGTATGTAACTGTTACAATGGGATCAACCGGCGTCTTAAAACACGTGGCAGATGTGTAGGCTTTACTATTGTTCACTCTAAGTCTGATCCCAGCCTAGCTAGTCTGGGAGCTAGTCGAACCCTAAAGAAAAGAGTAAGTACTGCGTTATTAATGATTAGGCAGTTCTATGACCTCAACTTACCAGGAGAATGGATGGGTTCATGTCCAAGTACTATAAGCGCCCAGAAATGGAAACAAACATACACACACATGTTGCGGAAGTGACTGACTGACGCACTGATGGATATCTTCCAGCATGGCGCTTCAATCCTCCCCGGCTGCAACACTAGTTTTCCTAACATTTAGATAGGATCATGGTACTAAAGTCAATTGCTTTGGGTTTCGGTAACATAACACTGAGCCGGCGGGATGCGTTTTATTGTCCATAGTCGTATCTACCTCATATGACACCAACCACCCACTGTGATGGTAACCAGAGGCTATCGTGGGTCATCACCGAGAAGAGGCAGCTGTTGGGCGCCCCTGACTCACACTGTGAGACCCCGCTGCGTGGGGGCGGGCGTCTTCGTACGCTACGGGGATCGAAGGCTCCATTGGGAGAAACGTTTCTTTAACTTGTTTTACTTGTGAGAATACATTTGCCTGCTGTCCTAAGAGCCCAGAAAGCTCGATAAACACTACAGGTCAAGCTCAAAAACCTCCCCCCACGTGGGAACAAGTGAACAAAGGGGAGACCATCGAGGTATACATTTACATTTACCTGCAAAGAACTCACAGATTTCCCATTGAACGTTACAGTTATGTGGGCATTAATTGACCTGAGAATACCCTCAACAAGTTTCCGATAATTGACCATCGCTAATAGCAGACAACATTGCATCATCCAAATCCCTGGAGTTTCCGGAAATCTTTATTTGGTGAGCCGGACGGCTCCCAGACGGCTCACCTGCTCATTCAGCCGACCGCCTCCCGCCCCCCTAACCAACACACACACACACACACACACACACACACACACACACACACACACACACACACACACACACACACACACACACACACCACACACACACACACACACACACACACACACACACACACACACACACACACACACACATAAACACTCACTCTCATTACGGCCGTAAACTTCACCGTGGTCTAATAGGGGATGACAACCGCCTGCTAACCATAAATAAGGAGACTATTTCGTGTTACTACTCGTTAGTAACATTGTACTTTATGTTGACCATGATGTTTTCTTGTACATTGTTAAGCATGTGGTGGGTCACCGGCCTCTTCCTCAAGGAAAAGCCTTAGTAATTTCTTCTAAATTAACTTTCCCCGAAAATAGATTCCGGTTTAACTGGAAATTACAAGAATAATCCTACAATGTAGGTCTTTTGAACTTCGGCTTGAGTTTCTATGTAGGCTATCGAATGTAGGGCCTACCACCACACACTCACACACACAGCTTGACCGGTACCCTTGACCTGGACATTGGCTGGACGTAGCCCCAGGGTGCGTTCTATACTTGGTTTGTCTCGTGTGTCTCTGTGAACCGCGTCTCCTGACATTTCCAGAGTACCCGCGTTGGGCCAAATCCAGTCCACCACGAGGTGTGTTGTTGTTCTGCCTGCCGCTCCTAACTTAGACCCCAGGGGTCTGCAGTGAGGTTGTCCTCTGTCCGCGTTTGGCTCTGTATTTAGACCTTTACTTTCAAACCGGTACAGACCTGATCCAGACTACGCTTTTAGGATGTGCTATGTCAAAACAAGTACGGTCTATTGACATTGACATTAACATTTAGGGCGTTAAGCAGACACTTTTATCCCATGCGACTTACAATGAGTGCATTTGTCAGAAAAGGGGGACGCACTATATCGCTGCCGCTAGGGCTGGGCGATATGAAGATGTATATCGTGTGACGATATAAAGATGTCTATCGTTTCATATTATGCTCTATCGTTTATATCGTCTTGTCGCAAATCACACTCTTTACGGTAATATTTTACGTCATTTGGACGAAGCTTTACATTCTTCCACACGGCACATGAAGGCAACACAAATAAACATTTCGTATATATATATATATATATATATATATATATATACCAATATTTATGTTAGGCCTGTATTCATTTTTGTTTGCCGCTACAATGCAAAGTTCTACTGTTAAATATTATTGTTATGATTGGTTTTAATATTGTAGAAAACCAACCAAAAAAGTGTTTTCGATTTATCTTTTTATTTTTATGCATTCATATTTTATATTTTGATGCATGCATAATTTGCACAAAGGTTCTAAATAAAAGGAGAAAAATAATCATGAGTAAGTTATCTTTATTTGTAGAGTATATAATTCAAAATGTAATACAAAATAGGCCTTTCCATGTGGTCATTTTATATAAAATATTTGTTCTATATCTGGATATATATCGTTATCGGGATATGAATGACCTATATCGGGATATGATATTTTGGTCATATCGCCCAGCAGCCTACCGCTACAGCAAGGTTTGAATGGTACAACAAGTTCTTATCTTGCAGCAGTTCCACCTCATTATTCTCTTTTAGTCGATCCCCTTGCAGCCCTCTGATCATTCTCAACGTTTCTCTAGAGGCGACCGCACAGCAGTGTAGGTGACTCTTAACACACACCGTACTGAGGAAGCCATATGGACATGTCAGTGAATACAATGCGGGCCGTCCCACAGTCGGTGTGCCCCTGACAGTATCCGAATAACTTAATTGATAGGCTATAAATTGGCCTGGTACTCGTTGTAAGCAGAGGCTTCCCATCCTTTGTGTCACCGAAGGGCGCCCATAGGACCGCGCCCGCTGAATAGGGGTGTCAACAGGGGGGCCTCTGTCACAATGGAAACCCCCTTTTCACATGCACAAAAGCAGTGCAATGGGCTATGGCTGATCACATTACCCGCCCTCTCGCACACACACACACACACAGGCTACAAGCTTACAAACACACACAGACAGAAAGTGGTATTTTAAGACCCTCTTCAGGCACGCGCCTGCAAGAGTCAAGAGGATGTTCTCATAGTGAGCCCCCCCCCCCCCATTACACACACACACACACACACACACACACACACACACACACACACACACACACACACACACACACACACTGACCTTGGCCAAGTATCTGTTTGCATGGTGAAGTTAAAGTTTACGGTCACCTGTCTTGTGTCTGTGTGTGTGTTTACAACGGCACTAGATGTGTAAATGCGAGTGTGATCTCTCCCCATTGAAACCTACTACTGATCCGACTAACTAATTCATTCGTCTACCCCACCATCGTGTGCTTTAGGTCACGTGCCTAGGCCTAGTAGTGAATATGAGCTAATAACAGAACGGATACTGTTTAACATCGCATTCTCCATCATTCTGTTTCTAATGTACTCCTTGTCTGCAACCGGTGTAATCTAATATTTAATTGCAGGTTACATAAAAAAAAAGAAGGGAAAAATAAAGAATATACCTCTTTAACTATTGGCCGAAAACTAAACTGAGACCCACAGAGGGATGGTCCGATGGAATGGAGATCGGAGGTGATGCCATAGGGGGGCGACCGGGGCTGCAGAGGTAACCGAGTGCAGAGCAGAGAATCCACGTTTCAGGCACCCACCAATCCTTATTTACCAGAACCAGAGCTGCTAATGAGGGCAGGGATCACGGAAGTCTCCCCCCGGGCAGTTCCTTCACTCTCGGCAGGACGTGATTACTCCCAAACAGCGCTGTCCGAACGCCTCAGTGCACGCGGTGATGATCCCTCACAAGTCACTAATCCCTAATTATTCCACTGTACCTTATTCCTCTTTGTACGTTATTAATCTCTCTAATATTTTTTTAGTTTTTTCGCCAGATTAGTATTTACTGCTCTCATCGAATAAATAAAGAATGAGGAATCGACAAAATTACTACAAACCCCCCACAAAAAGGTATATAAACAGCCAGATGATAATCAAACAACATCTTGTTTCCTTTTGCCGTCTTCAATTCGTATCACGAGTTTCAACAAGGGTGACTGTCTGTCAGTGTTCTCTGAATTACTCTGTATCCTATTGCCTGTTCTCATTTACACTCCCCCCCCCCTCCCTCCCCTCCAGAGCTTGCCATGGGGGCCTCTCTCCTCCAGGCCTACAGGAGGCGCTGGTGGATGGCCGTGACGGCGGTGATCGAGAATCTGCTGTGTTCGGCAGTGCTTCTGGGATGGGGCTCGCTGCTCATCATGCTGAAAAGGGAGGGCTTCTACTCTCACCTGTGCACAGGTAAAAAAAAGCATAGACGCCGAAATCCATCGTCCTTTATATTGGTCGGAAGTTTCGAAATTGTTCTTTGATAAGGAGGTAGACAAATAATCACACTTAACATTTCTGGTACTTATGTTGTGATTTAAATATATTTGCCAGACCGATATATCGGTTGGCCATTTTTTTTATCAGCCGATGTTGGCCTATCACAGATATATCGGTATTGGCGTACACGTTTGCTGCACCGATAAGAAAACTTAAATCATGGTGTTGATTTATTAATGTAATTACCTCTTTATTAATCCTTTCCTGTTGTGGGTGAACCTCTAAATGCTTTATCTGAGCAAACCCACATAAACACTCCCAACCCTGACCGCTTTACATCATGTTCTTTGTGAAGGTTGTTAGCTCCTCCACGTACAGTTAATTGGTTCCTTTAGCTCACAATTTATGATATATAATGATTAACGTCCAATGTATCTATATTCTGATTCGATATCAGATTTATTTTACTTCCTAATATCGATATAGGCATCTTCTGGAAGGTTAGCCTTATATCTCCCTCTTTATCCAACACACCCGCGCACCCACCCACACACACACACACACACACACACACACACACACACACACACACACACACACACACACACACACACACACACACACACACACACACACACACACACACACACACACACACACACACACACACACACACACACGTGGGTGAAAATTCCGGCCTTATGTCTCGTTCTTCATTCCTGTCCCCCCCTCCCCCCCAGAGAACGATTCTCTGCCGGTCTCCCTGGGCAATGACTCGAGCCAGGAGAAGGAGAAGTGGCTGAGCTGCGTGGACCAGGAGGAGATGCTGAACCTGGGCTTCACCATCGGCTCCTTCCTGCTCAGCGCCACCACCCTGCCGCTGGGCATCCTGATGGACAAGTACGGGCCGCGGCCCATCCGGCTGGTCGGCAGGTGAGAAACACTCCTTCGGTTCCTCACGGAGGAAGAAGACATGGGCTGTGTGCGTGTGTGTGGGCTTGTGAAAGGCTAAGTGTCTCTGCCTACCAGTAATGAGCATGACCGGATTTAACTTTCCCTTTCGGCTGGAGTAAATATCCCTGATAGTTTTGTGGTGGATTATTGTTGTTGTGGTATGTTACAGTTCATGGCTAATGCTCTGGATTAGTGTTACAACGTGTGTGTCGGTGTGTGTGTGTGTGTGTGTGTGTGTGTGTGTGTGTGTGTGTGTGTGTGTGTGTGTGTGTGTGTGTGTGTGTGTGTGTGTGTGTGTGTGTGTGTGTGTGTGTGTTGTGTATGTGTGAGAGAGAGTGTCTATGTGTGTGTGAGAGAGAGAGTGTCTATGTGTGTGTGGGAGAAAGTTTGCAGTGTAGTATTCTAATAGTGATGAATGAGTTGTGTGTAGACACACCCACGAACAATGCAGTGACTACACTGTTAGAGAATGTGTTGCAGGCAATAAGGCGCCAAAAAACATGCACGACTACCCTGAAAGGGACTCCCGGTCCTGCTCTCTGACGAGAGAGGGACCCTGGTTGCACACGCACACACACCGACACACCGACGCACGCACACACACACGCACACTCGCACACGCAGCCTGTATTACTCTAGTCTAGGCAAAAGACATGGGTAGATAAGTTATCAGAAAGTGCAGACAGTTGAGCAGTTTGTTCACACTGCCTCTGGCCCTGTGCAGCCGAAGACACACGAGAGAGTTGGATTTATGTATAAAAGTAAAAAAACAGGAATGATAAGTGAGGTCAGAGCCACATTTTCACACTGTATGTCATTGATATACTTCTCATTGCTCCCCTGAATCCCCAGTGATGTCTACAGGGCAAATATTAACTATGCAAAGGATGAGTCATGATTGTAAAATGTGGACAATTTATGAATGACATTCACTGAATGACCACTCACGACAGGTCAATGATGTTTATCAATAAGGTGAACACATGTGCTGGATGGTGCCTGACGTAGTCTACTCTTTGTTCCCCCGTTCAGCTTCTGCTTCGGCCTGTCGTGCGTCATGATGTCCGTGTCCGCCTACCACCCGGCAGGTGAGTGGACCCCGCTCCAGCTCTGAGCTCGCTCCACAGCTCACGCCTTTAGGGATTAGCAAGAGTGTTAGCGGACAGCCAGCCAACGTTGGAAAGCATCGTCTGGGCCCCTCCAGCTAGAGGCACACCTAGAAGACACACCCGCACAGTGTACACTGTTCTACTGATCGCTCCGGTTTAACGGCCTATCTGGCAAGGAAACGGCTGACCTTACCGGCACTAGGAAACAAGTGGCTGCTGGTTTCTGCTTATTGTTCCCCGTTCTCATGAATCGACCGAGTCATGCAGTCACGTTCAGTGGGTTAGACGACGTTCCGAGAAGGAATTGGAATTTGAACGGTTCATTATGCGGTTGATATGGAGACAATCAAACTCTTTCTCCCCCTCCCTCCCCCCTCTCCAGTGCTCTCGGCGCTCATCTTCCTGGCACTCTCCTTCAACGGCTTCGGAGGAATCTGCCTCACCTTCACCTCCCTGACGGTAAGAAACCCACGCCCAATAAGAGAGAGGTGGGTCAAAGCTTAGACGGGGCTGCGCCACACAGGGACAGGGAGCGACACCGAATCCACTCGGCGCCGTTCGCCACCTGAAACAACCCAGTTTCACACGATTGGCTCAAAAAAGTGTCACTTGTGTTTACTTTATCAAAGTGACATCACTCGGGGCTCGTTTTACACAAAACAGGAACCAGGAACCGGTCCCCAGGGAGTTCTGGTGACCGCGGCCGGCGCGTCATGGAAAAGTATGAATTATAAATAAAACGCTGCCGGCACTCTGGTCGTCTCATGTGCCCCGGCTGAACCCAAAGCCACTCGTCGGCGTCTCTCTCTGGGGCCCAATGGAAACACGAGTGGCCCCGTGTGTCACGGAGCCCAGCCAGGCCCCTCGCTTACATAACAGAAGATCAAGAGAGAGAGAGCCCTGGGTTTGTTGTCGCTGTGCGCAGCATCAGCAGCAGCCTGTGTTGTTGGTAGCCGTCGGACCCTCCTACCCCCCCACCCCGGTCCCAGGGCCCCCCCGCCCCTGGGCTCAGCTGACGGGGGGCCTCTGTGTTGTGACTCTCCAGCTATGTTTGTGTACTCTCGGGCCGGGCGTGTGTTTAGCGTGCCGAGCGTCAGCTGGTGACCGTGCCGTCCCCCGGCTCTGTTTGTACTATCGGCCCTGCCAGCTGCACGCAAGAGTGCTCTGCGTTGTGAGCTCGCGCCGTGTGCGCGCGCGCCTGTGTGTGTGGGTGTGTGTTAGTGGGAATCTGTCCCTGATTAGGAGGTGAAACGCACTTCTGGCAACTATCTTCGTCTCTCACTCTTTCTCCCTCTCCCTCTCGCTCTTTCTCCTTCTCTCTCTCTCTCTCTCTCTCTCTCTCTCTCTCTCTCTCTCTCTCCCTCTCCCTCTCTCTCTCTCTCTCTCTCTCTCTCTCTTCCTCCCTGCTTCACACACTGGCACACCTGTTACATACAATTATAAGTGTAAAATCGATACTCTCTTTCTCGCTCTGCGACTCAGCCAATCAGAGCCCCCGACTCCCCTCACACCCCCTCCCCCACCCCTTAAAGGCTCCATCCAATTCCCCTCTCAGCGAAACACTCCACAGCAGCCGTCCATATGGTTCCATCCGCCCTCCTTTCTCGTTCACGTCTCCTCTCTCTCTCCTCTTCATCTCTCACCGGAGCTATGGCTGTGCTCACACACACACACACACACACACACACACACACACACACACACACACACACACACACGGCATTGTCTAACGTGAGGCAGATGTATAGCGAGGGGGAAGGTCACGGTTGTTCGTATGCCCTGTTGGACGTCCCGCCGGGCGGGGGCCCAGCGGTGGCCAGCGGGGGGCCGCACCCTGCCGTCAGGGTGAGTTTGCACAACCGAAGATCAGCAGAGGCCAGGAGACACAGTGTCCTCCTCTTAGCATTATGTAATGATATATGCATGGGTTCCCATTGCTGCACGTTTATATAAGACATAGTACAGCGGGGAAGGAAAAGCACAAAGGCATCAGGAACAACTATTGAAACCTGGACTGGTTATGCTGGGCAGGATGTGGATATGAGTCACGGTGTGCTTCGTAATGTTATCGTCACGTTAAGATATATATGTGTTTTTCATTACTGCAGGATTATATTATACAGCCCTTATAAGAACAAGCACAAAGGCATTGGGGACGAACCAGTGAACATCTGGACACTCTAGGATAGGTCACTTGTACAATTAATTAATAATGCGTAATAATGTTCACTATATGTTCATTAGTGTTACATTTTTAATCAGACATCCCTGATCAGGACAAGCAAAAAGGCCCCAAGGGGGAACTAGTGTCAGTAATAAAGAAATATGAATAGCAATAAACAGACCTGGCTGAAGGTATTCTTGCCAGGAGTAGGAGCTCTACTGGCCTTTGACGCCATTGGCCTTCTTGAGGGGCTTTGCAAGGCAGCAGCCAATGAGAGTAGGGCAGCTGTTCTTTGTTAAGAGATCCTCGGCAGTCGTCACACACGTCGACTGACTCTGACTCAAAGTCAACCAAGCTCTATTCTGTCAATCCTGGAAATACCTGAATTAATGCGCTGTACATGACCTCGACCCCGGGTCACGACCTAAAGGTCATTCTATTGAGTGACCTGTTTGTACTTATAAGGCGTTATGTCCGAGGCAGACGACGCAAAGAACATAGAGGTAGTTAAAGATATAAATGTCCACCACAGTGTGGTTTGGGGCCAGTCTTGAGGCGAGGCCCGGTGTGTGTGTGTGTGTGTGTGTGTGTGTGTGTGTGTGTGTGTGTGTGTGTGTGTGTGTGTGTGTGTGTGTGTGTGTGTGTGTGTGTGTGTGTGTGTGTGTGTTGATATGATAAAAATGGCTGGTGTGGGGAGGTGGGTGTGTTGTTATCTTGCTAGGGATTGGCAGTTAGAGAGAGGTGGAGGCAGGGGTATTAATGTGTTTGGTCTGCAGTGGACCAGAGCTAACATATTATTAGGACAAATACCATTATGTCACATAAAATGGTGGCACGAAGAAGACTCTTCATAGTTTTATGGTCTGCAAAATACAGCTTCAATGCCTATGTGCACAGTGATGAGGTAGTATACCTTGTTTTTCTGTTTTCACGACCGCATCCATTATGGGAGCAGATGTATAATATTTATGTTAGTAGTAAGGGTTTTTTAGTCATTGTTTAGTAATAAATCATGGAATGATTTGTCATTATGGGGAGACGTTGTTGTCTTTGAAACTGCCAAAGTGGTTAGCCTGAGGTATAGTACCGTGGATTTTGGACTTTACATTACTACAACTCTCCTGAGTCCTGAATACACAGAGTACGGGAAAGAAATAATTCCCTGATGCATTGTGATGAGCAACACCCTCTGCACGCAGAACAGAGGTGTGGAGCCTGTGACCAGACGGTTGGGACTTCAGAGTGGATTCATAGAAAGAGGGGCTCTGG
Source organism: Gadus chalcogrammus (assembly GCF_026213295.1). Classification (NCBI taxonomy): domain Eukaryota; kingdom Metazoa; phylum Chordata; class Actinopteri; order Gadiformes; family Gadidae; genus Gadus; species Gadus chalcogrammus. Next base: position 13,616,406 of record NC_079421.1, on the reverse strand, counting down.
CCGCGGCCTGCGCAGGAAGTGGCTCTGTGCAGCTGCGTCTGGTACTTCCTGCTGTGAGCTTCACCGAGAGGGCTGCTGCAGCTGGCCTTCCCCCTGCCCAGCCCCCTGCCGAAGAATAACAGTTCACTACTCTCTCTGTCCCCAGATCTTTCATCCGCCTGTTTTACAACCGTCCCTTTCTCTTTGTTCCGTCGGCGCTCTTTCATTCACGCTTTCCTTTTCTCTCCAGTCTGTGTGTTTGTCTCTGTGGTCCATGCTGCCCTTGACTCTCCTGTCTATCGGTGGGTCCAAGTGTTGTGCTCTCGCAATCTCAACCCAGCACTCTAGAGTGTATAACTGTCACTGTCCCCCCCCCCGTTCTGCCAACCTGTGCAACGAGATAATCTACTGCGGTCCCTCTCACAACCACACAATCCCTACAAACACCCATAACCAGGGTACCCTAGCCACAGGTGTGTGTTTGTGACTTTGTGTATGACTGTGTGATTTTGTGTGTGACTTTTTCCATTTCCCATACGTTCCCTTCACTGTACATCCGTCTCCCGTGAACTCGAGTGTTGACATCAGTGCCCGGCACACAGCTGAGAGAGCTTTGCCCTCGCGTCGGGAGGTGAGATACACAGAATTCTCTGTATGCTCAGAGTGACCTCTCTCCAGAATTCCTGACGTCTTGGCTGGCCCGGAGAATACAGAGGCAATACAGAGAACCGGGGAACAATATGGGCCTGTGGAACACTTTTCGCAGAAGTCCTGAATGAAGGCTAGTGTTTGAGGAATGTTTTCCTCAAGCGGCGGGACTATTTTCTCTTCCTTCCCCCCCTCACACCTATCCTGACATATGCATGTCAAAAACATGTTATGAGACATATTCATAAATACATAAATCACCTACGTGTTACACATGCAGACCTTCGGATCGCACACAGAGAGAAATGCTTCAGGAATGTACAGAGAAAACACCTCTTGGCAATCCTTCAGTGTCGTTCTCTTCATCATCATCCTCCTCCTCTATCTCCCTGAGCAAATAGGCAACCAAACAGTACATACAGAGCAGCAAATAAATGTATTCCAAAGTGGCACAGTCAAACGAGAACACAGGTGTGTAGTCTCTCTCTGTCTCTCTGTCTCTGTCTCTCGCTCTCTCTCTCTACACTGTGTGCCCTCATTCACCCCTAAGGAGCCACCCCTGCTCTACACAGCGCTATACTGTTCTGTCCACGGGTCAGCCCCCCCTCCCCCGTCCATAATTAACATGGTTTTCCCTGGTCTACAGTGAGAGGGACGGGGTGGGGGGTTCTTGGAAAAATGCACACATCAGCGGAAAAAAATATGAGATGGCGGTGGGAAAGCGGGGGGCGTCGGGGGATTTACGCCAAGGCGACGACAGAAAGTAAGAAAAAGAAAGGAAATTTTAAGAAAGTGCCGGCGATCACCAGCTTAGTCGCAACGGACCCCCCTTTCTCCAAATCCGAAGCAGGTGATTTCGCTCTAATCAAGATTGACCCATTTCAGCCGTGCATCAAAGCGCTGCACAATACGGCGGTTGTTGGTGCGGGGCTAAGCTCCTTACTACTGTAAATAGGCCAGCCTCATATATGATTTGTTCTGGCCTGCTGGGCGACCTTCGGGACATAAAGAGTTCCCGCGGACTGCAGAGCCGGACGCAGAGGTTGTGCGCAGTGCAGTTCCCCGGCAGACCCGGAACCCTGGCGGAACAATGGGTCGGGCTCAGCGCGGGCCCCGTGACTCCGGTGACCTGAACTCTTCACCTTTAATGCTGTCTGCATTACAGCATCCCCCCCCCCCCCTGGCGAACCCAGTGTTGGCTTTGAGGTTTAAGTTGTGCGACGCGCAGGGAGGTCTGGGTGGGGGGCTGGGGGGAGAAAACGAATTCGTGGAATTTGCAGACGCACATCTGCGTCTGCAAATTCAAAGCGGTGAGATTCAAAGCAAGATATACCGATGAACTCACGAGAACATTAGGCATGCATTCACGCAGGAACGCACAAGTATATTCTTCTTGCCTTGAAGAAAGTGAGAAGATTATGCGTCAAAAGTAGTTGGGGTTGGGACCGGTTCATGCTGAGTTTGTGATGTCCACGTTCACAATGATGTGTGTGTAGTTGTGTGATGTGTGTGAGTGCATGTTTACATTTATATTTAGGGCATTCAGCAGATGTTTTTAGAGATGGCAGAATCAACCATGCAAGGTGTTGTGTATTTCAGTCTTATTATGTGCCGTTCCTGTTACTCCACTACACCACCGGATGCGCACTTACCTAGTGTTGTACTGAAACTGTGTAATGTGACGTTGCGTGAGAAGAGGAAGAATACAATGATACTCGTCGTACCCGTCTCGTTCTTTATTATATTATATTAACAAGTACAAGTTAGTATAGAACACTAGGTGTCATGCTTAGGGACACCTCGACTTGTTGTGGTGTGAGCGTATGATTATGTCACCCCCCGTCGGTAGAGAATAATATTATTCGAAACACACTAAGGAACTGCCTTAAGTCTGATGGTCGGTCGTTTTCATTTCACCTGGAGGCAGTCCTGCAAGGCAGCCTCCTCGTACGGCCCTCTTCACACCCCCTAGTGGACGACACCGCTCATTACACCTTGTTCAAACCACCACCGTGCGACGGACTCCCAGACAGACAGCAGACCCTGCTCTGCTCTGTCTCTGATGGTCTCTGTGGGTCCCAGTGGGTCTCTGTGGGTCCCAGTGGGTCTCTATGTGTCCCTGTGGGTCTCTGTGGGTCCCTGTGGGTCCCAGTGGGTCTCTGTGGGTCTCTGTGGGTCCCTGTGGGTCCCAGTGGGTCTCTGTGGGTCCCTGTGGGTCTCTGTGGGTCCCAGTGGGTCCCTGTGGGTCTCTGTGGGTCCCTGTGGGTCCCAGTCGGTCTCTGTGTGTCTCTGTGGGTCCCAGTGGGTTTCTGTGGGTCCCTGTGGGTCCCAGTGGGTCCTAGTGGGTCCTAGTGGATCTCTGTGGGTCTCTGTGTGCGTGTCCCTCACTCCGCTGTGCCTTCCCTCCCCAGCTCCCCAACATGTTCGGCAGCCTGAGCTCCACCATCATGTCCCTGATGATCGGCTCCTACGCCTCCTCGGCCGTTACCTTCCCCGGAGTCAAGGTACCTGCAGCCCCCCCGCCTACATGACCGTGTGGGTGTGTGTGTGTGTGTGTTTACATCTCTTTGGTCAGTGTTTGTGAGTGGGTATACCTCTCCTGGGTTTGTGTGTGTGTGTGTATTTATGTGGGTCAGTGTGTACCTCTCCTGGGTCAGTGTGTCTTTTTGCTTGTACCTATTCTCGGTCCGTGTGTGTGTGTGTGTCTGTGTCTGTGTGTGTGTGTGTGTATCTCTTCTGGGTCAGTGTGTGTGTGTGTGTGTGTGTGTGTGTGATTTAACCTACATTTAGAAGTTTCATAGGCTCAGAGAGGATGAAAGCCTCTGACAACGTTATAATCACAACAGGATGTAGAATATAAATGTTTAATCTATCAAATAGAATAGGACAAAGGAACACTGTCACGTAATTTATTAAGGAAGTTCTCCCTCTCCCATCTCCCCAGCTCATCTATGACGCGGGCGTTTCCTTTAACGTCATCATGTGGGTATGGGCGGGGCTTGCTGCGTTCGTGTTCGGCAACTGCTTCATCAACTGGCCCAAGGAGGGCTTCCCCACTCCGGACGAGGTGGACTATAGGTCAGTGGCCGCTGTCAATCGGCCAATGTCAATTTAGTTCCTCTGGGCTAGGGAACAATGTTTGTATGAAACACAATGGAACAGACAGGAATGGAATCGTTGACTGTGTGTGTGTGTGTGTGTGTGTGTGTGTGTGTGTGTGTGTGTGTGTGTGTGTGTGTGTGTGTGTGTGTGTGTGTGTGTGTGACAGTAAGATCCTGGAGGTACAGGAAGGGTCTTCCCCAGAGCAGATGGCCGTAGGAGAGCGGCTGAGCGACAGGAACGGAGCCGTTCGACGCTCCACCGAGAAGCTGCCCGACGCCACCGTTTGTGAGTTTACAACTCGGATAACCGACACGCAGACATACATCTGCATACACACAGGCCCACACATACACGTGATCGACATATTCATACACAAGCACACAGACATGCACGCCGTATATTCACACAGACATGCACACATGTAAAGTGGCACGCACACACACTGTATATTTACATACAGCATTTAAATTAACTTGAGGTGCTCTCTCTCTCTCGCCCTCGCTCTCGCTCTCTCTCAGCGGCCGTGCCGTTCCGTCGGTCTGTGTTCTCACCCATCTTCCTGTGGAGTCTGGTGACCATGGGCATGTCCCAGCTCAGGATCATCTTCTTCATGGGCGCCATGAACAAGATGCTGGAGTACATGGTCCTGCAGGGAGAAGCCCACCGTGAGTCACCCAGACCCCCCTCCCCCACTGGCCTTTTCACGTGAGAAAAGCCTTTCACACATCTAGCACCCAGCCGGAGATAAGCCGCGTCAGACGTGTTCACACACAGTATCGGAGATACTCCAGACCCTTTAAGGCGAGGGGTGGCGCCTCAGTAGAGCGTGTAGGAGGCAGTAAGTGATGCATAATGTATGCAGTGGTAGACACAGTGCTTTGTTCTCACGGTTTTGTGCCGGTCGTGTGAACGAAACGTCATAAAACACACCCACTCTCTCTCTGATCCTCCAGACTTTACACTAGGGGCCGGGTAAACTCTGGGTTAACTCCTGAGGAGCAGATTCTGTCCTTTGCGTTCACACAATAATACAGCCTGGGTATAATCCAGGGATTGTATGGCCTACAGTGCATGTTTCAAAGGGCTTGTAGTGATTGGGTGCAATGCTGTGTTCCTCGTCAGTGATTTTTGATTGTCCTTTTATGCTTTTTCTATCCTTTAGCATCGGACGCACAGGTGATTTTAGCCGCGGACAATGGTGAGTGAACATTAACTAGGACTTTGTTTCAAGGGCGAGGGTAGATTGCTAGAAAACTAAATGCAAATACAGACGGAAAAAAGACTGACAAAAACACAGGTGAACACAATGAATGACCCATGCCGCTTTAGTTCTAGTTGACTACACCTGCCTCTGCACCTCTCAACTTAAATTGAAAAAGAAAGCAGAGAATGAATGGGTTGTAAAGTTTCAAAATCATTCTCCCCTCTGTCTGTCAAACGAGTGGACCAAGGGAGACACCTGCAGGGCAAACCAAAAACTGCACCCGGCCAAAGCAGGATTGTGACCCCTTCTTCTGTCTTCTTCTTCTTCTTCTTCTTCTTCTTCTTCTTCTTATTCTTCTTCTTCTTCTTCTTCTTCTTCTTCTTCTTCTTCTTCTTCTTCTTCTTCTTCTTCTTCTTCTTCTCCCCTCAGTGAGTTTCTATTCATCCATCTTCGGAACCCTGCAGCTGCTCTGCCTGCTGACCTGCCCTCTGATTGGCTGCATCATGGACTGGAGGATGAAAGAGTGCGTTGAGGAGAAGTGCCCCGCACTGAGCGATGAGAAGAAGTAAGAGAAAGAAAGACAGCAATAGTTAAACAGGGAAAGGCAAAGTGATAACGTGGTTCATTTTGGGAAAGCGCATGAGAAAAGAAAAGTATGTGGACTCCCTTGAGCCGGGATTAGGTCACAATGAAAGTGTAACGTATCAGTATGAAGGAAAGTGTTCACTCTTTCTGAGCATGCAGCCGACAGAAGTAGAGTAGAGTTCAAATCAGGTCACATGCGGTCGGCACACATCGCCCTTGATCCGACCGATGTGATGACCTCATGGAGTGAGTGACACTGGCTAAAGCAAACAAAACAAATGTACGGTTCACGCGTCGATATAAACACACCGGAATGCAGCTGATGAAACCTGCACCGTCACTTTTGGCCGCAGCCTTTACTCCATTAAGAAACCTCCGACCTACAACGTGTTCTTTCCTCCCCCCCACCGTGGGACATTCTCAGACACGTCTCAAAACAATACAGCTTAACCTGCACTACAACTGTAGCCACTACGGGTTGTTTCACGGGTAAACGTACTTAGGGCAGGTTTGAACCCGATGCGGTGAATCGGGTTGTGACGTGGCTGTGCTCCACCCCTCCTCCAGACCTTCCCAGTCGGCCTCCCCCAGGAGAGACAGTAAGATCCAGAAGGTGACCAACGCCATGTGGGCCTTCCTCCTCACCAACCTGCTGCTGCTGGCCTTCGGCATCTGCTGCCTCATCGACAGCCTGCCGCTACAGGTAGAGGACACACACACAGACACGCACACACACACACACACACACACACGCACGCACACACACACACACACACACACACACACACACACACACACACACCCACACACACACACACACACACACACACACACACACACACACACACACCACACACACACACACACACACACACACAAGGACGCAGACACAAGGGCGCAGACGTACACACGCACACACATGGGCGCAGACACGCACGCACACGCGCACGCACACACCTGCACACAAGGGCGCACACACATTTGCACGGACACGTAAGCACAAACGCACGCACACGCAGGGACACACACACACACACAAGCTTGTATTCAAGCACGCACACACAAAGGAAAGTCTTGTGTTTGAGAGTGCGCCTTCCCATCACGCGAGTGTATGCATGAGGTCCTCATCGGCCGGTCCTCTCCCCCAGGTCCTGACGTTCATCCTCCACACCATGGTGCGGGGCTTCATCCACTCCTGCTGCGGGGGCCTCTACGCTGCTGTGTGAGTACCGGCTGCAGGCCAGACCCCAGGGGGCCAGCCTTCCAACACACACTATCACCATATTTCGGCTTGAGTTGGCCTAAGACATTGCCCCATTTTAAGATCGAGAAATACAAAAGTTTGTCAAGTGTTTTTTTGTTTTTTTTGACACGTACGTAGACTTCTTTATTGGATTTGTGTGCCTTCATGGACAGGGCAGATAGTGGAAAGGGAGAGGCAAAGACGTAAAGCATAGGTTGGAAGCTGAAGTCTGGCTCGTGGTCTGGCTGGCTACAAGGCGTACTGCCATCATGGTCAGCACACTAGTGGGGTGGAGCCATAAAGCTGGCCCACAAACCTTTTATACTGTAAACCCTCTTACTTATACTGTACAGTTTGTACAATGCTTACAGTGGCAGTGTTTATACATGCTGCCACTGCTTTGAGGTTTTGCCTGGCCACGGCCCTCCTGGGTCCTAACCGGGCTCTCACGGTCCCCAGCTACCCGTCCAACCACTTCGGCACCCTGACCGGCCTGCAGTCCATGATCAGTGCCGTGGTGGCACTGCTTCAGCAGCCTCTGTTCATCGCCATGGTCGGCCCGCTCGCTGGAGACCCCTACTGGGTGAGGACGCAACGCGCACACGCACACACACACTCAGTAACGCTCACACACACACACACACACACTCAGTAACGCTCACACACACACACACACACACTCAGTAACGCTCACACTTACTCGTTCACTCACTCGATCATACGCACGCACGCCCACACACACACACACACACACACACACACACACACACACACACACACACACACACACACACACACACACCACACACACACACACACACACACACACACACACACGACACACACACACACACACACACAGCATCAACACACACACACACACACACACACACACGCTCACTTGATCGCTCACTCACTCACTCACACATTAACACTCACTCGCTCACACTCACTCGGTCACTCGCTCACACATTAACATTCACTCACTCACTAATGCTCACTCACTCACACACAAAGTATATGCAAACAACACTATTTATATTATAAGTATATAACCTACATTCAAATATCAAACGTGTGTGAGTTCACCACAGTCAGTACAAACCAGTACTCTGACCCTAACCCTGACACCCTCCAGATCAACATGAGCCTGCTGATCTCCTCCTTCGCGGGCTTCCTGCTGCCGGGCTACCTGTTCTACCACCGGCGCAGCCTGGAGAAGGAGCGCGCCGCCAGGGACAAGAGGCCCGCCAGCCAGGAGACGCAGGCACTCAGCCAACCGGAGGCCAACGGACACAAGAACCATAGCAACGGCCACACCCCCGTGGAGGCCTAGGACCCTGGGGGGAAGGGGAGTGAGCGAGTGAATGATTGAGCGAGTGAATGGTTGAGCGTGCAAGCCTGTGCGAGTGCGAGCGTGTGTGTGTGTGTGTGTGGGTGTGTGTGTGTGTGTGTGTGTGTGTGTGTGTGTGTGTGTGTGTGTGTGTGTGTGTGTGTGGTGTGTGTGTGTGTGTGTGTGTGTGTGTGTGTGTGTGTGAATGAGTGCGTGAGTGAGTGAGTGTGGCACCCTCACCCAGTAGGGATCCCCAGAGGGGGAGGGTTGGGGGCGGGGGTTAAACGTGCCTTGACATGGGTCCCAATGACGAACAGCCCCAGTACAAACGCTCCCCTGCTGCTCGCCTGCAGTGCGTCAGGAGAGAGGCGAGCCTGACTCGGCCAGGGGCGTGACACTGTGTCACCTTGTGGTCCCGGTCCGCTTTCCATTATTTTCCCGCAATGCAATTTCAGTACCGGAGACAAAATATGATATGTGCTTCCATGCTCGGGTATTCAAATTCCTTTCCTGTTGGTCCATTCGGTCAACTACAAACAGCTTGTGTGTGTGTGTGGGTGTATACACAGCTCAAATGTAGTTGTGTGTGAGTGTGTTACAGAGAAGATGATAAGATATTTGTTGTCGAAGCTAAAGATTTCAATGGACTGTATTGACATCTCCCCCTTCAGACATTGAATAGAAACCAGTCTAATCATTGTTCTGTATGTTTTTATTTTCTCGGTTAAGCTCAACGGGCCATGGGGCATTCTAAAGTCAAAAGCCATATGTTTTGCTGATAAAGTGGATGCAGATTGTGTGTAATGGTACTTGAAAGACATTTCATACGGTACACAATTGCAATCCTTGCCTATACCAAAGAACAGCAACAACTCTTTGAGATGTTGCAGAAGTGCTCTTACTGTAGTGAACGATACAGACTCCTGGTGCTGCCGCTGACGTGTTTAACCACAGGACGCAGAACACAACCCTCTGCCTCTTTCTGTTACTGAGCATCCAACATATAATCCCTTCATCCCTTCACCCTTTTTACTTCAGCATTCCCTCTGCATGTTCACAGGCAGAGGGACATCTAAACGTATCCACACACATATGCACACGATAGGCTGGTGGTACACCATAACTACCTCTCCTTCCGTCTTGCTGTTACCAGCTTCCATATCTGTCCATTTCTGCCACCAAGGAAGGAAGGAAGGACCCTGTAATCAACCTTCACATTTGCTGTTTTTATATGTAGGAACGCATTTTTTTTTGTGAAAGAAGCAGATGACTGAAATTGAAATCTTGTCATGGTTGTTGAACACTTGCTTACTGCTTTACACACACAGATGAAATAGTGTGTATAAACGTATTTGGGTGTGTTTTTATACATTTAGTGGCGGTAGTGATGAAAAGGGAAGTGTTTTTATCATCATCAATGTATATTTCTGTAGTTTCTTAGTTATGAATCATCTACATATTTACTGTGTACTCAATGTATTTTTGGGCTTTTGTTTGATTGCAGTAAAAAAACAAAACTGCTCTGTAAATGTTTGTTTTCCCCTATACTTGCTTGTTCACGTTCACACAGGACTTCCACCAATGGCGCAAAGCCAGCCTCCGTAAGCTGGCCTAGAGAATGGACTTGGATACGGTTTGATTCTAGACCGCCAGTTGATCTGAAGCAGTCTAGATCATCAGTGCAGAAGCCGCCATTTTGCTGGATTTATCCCCATTGACCGTCTCACCCCCAAGTGTGTGTCGGTGGTTCTGAGGCCTTGCTACCGCTGACTCCTGCTCTGCACGCTAACTTCTGGCTCACCTCCTGTATCATTTTGTGAGTGTACACAAGCGAACCCATTTCCTAGACCTTGATCCTCCGAGACCCAGGATTCCCGGTAAACCAAAGTCCGGCCTCGCGGCTGTTAAGCTAATACACAGGACCTGGTTGGTTGTGAAGACGTTTCAGTGGGCCGCAGTGCACTTCACGTCAAGGTTACCCCAGAACCAAGTGGTCTGGAATTTCTTTCACCTATATATGTAATGTTTTGATTTTGTATTGTTTGTAGTTAGAAAGTATTTCCCCCCCCCCTGCTTGTTCTATATGCATATATCTATCTATACACCTGATGAAAAAATTATCAATAAATCGAGTTATTTCAAACCTCTGCAGTGATCGACTGTTATTCCAAGAGAAACCAAATACACATTTTCGTATAAAGTAACAACATAGTAAAAAGTAGAATCCAAATTTTATTAGAATTTGAAACGGTGTAAAGACAAAAATGGAAAAGCAACAATCATTCATACTTGACAAAGTATCAATGGCTATAGCCTTCTACACTGCTCTGTAACTCAAAAACAATACAACCACCATACACACTGCAGTAATACATCATTGCAAAAAAAACAACAGCCACGCATTCATTTAGGAATACTTCAAAACACACGCATACACACTCCCACACACACACTGAAACCCACACCCACCGGTCTCCCTGGTCTATCTCAGACTGCTGCTGTTGGGCTGTGAACAGGGGAGGCCGGGGTGGTCTGGGCTGTGGCGGTTCTGGAAGGGGGAACAAAACACAGTCAGAACACCGGCATCGTCACTAAGAACAGGGCAGTACCGACAAACCGCTTGGTTGGGTGGGTGGGTGGGGGAGGACCAGAGAGGGACCGCGCTCACCTTCTTCTTCTTCTTGTCCTTCTTCTTCTTCTTGCGGTCGGGGTCGTCGTCGCGCTTCTTCTTCTTCTTCTTGGGGTCAGAGTCTGAGGGGGTCTCTGTGGTGGAGCAAACAGAGCGGATCAGTGGACCTGAAAGAGCACCACGGCACTTAGTGTGCTTATTGATGTGTGTGTGAAGATCTCGTGTGTCGTAATGTGTACGGCAGAGGATTTGTGTGCGAGTGAGGCTGTGTCTGTATGGGGACGTGAACGTGTGAAGTTGTGTGTTTTTGAGGCTGCGTGCGTGTGAGGCCGTGTGCACGTGGGGATGTGAGCACTTGAAAATGTGTGTGTGTGTGTGTGAGAGGATGTACTGTATGTGGGGTCTGTTTGTGAGGTTGTGTGTTTGAGGATGTGTGTATTTGAGGTTGTGTGATTGAGGAGGTGTTTGTGAGTGTGTGTGCGTGTGAGGCTGTGTGCGTGAGGCTGTGTGTGTGTGAAGATGTGCGTGTATGTGAGGATGCGTGTGTGATGATGTGTGTGTGGGGATGCGAGCGGTGTACCTTGTGGTATGGGGTCCTGCGGTCGATGGTGCTTGTGCTTGTGTTTGCTCTTCTTCTTCGGAGGCTGGATGTGCATCAGCCTGTATTGCTCCGGGAGCTGAGACAGACACAGAAAATACACACATCGAATCATCAGTTCACATGGGTCAACGGTGCCTCACAGCTAGACTGCCTTCCTATGTTATGTTCCCAAAGAGGTCAAGGTGCAGTCGGTCTTACTGGCATTGATCCATTCATTTATGTTTGAATGACGGGCTTTCCCATGCAACATTTTCTAAAATCGACAAAATGGACTATTGTGCTGGCTTGCGGGCCTGTTCGTACCGGTCCTGTGTGGAGTCTGAAGCCCGTGAGCAGCGCCCCGGTCAGGGGGCTGAAGGAGTTCCCACACACGGGGGGCTTCTCGATCAGGGAGCGCAGCGAGCTGCCGTCCTGCGTGCCGGGACAGTCGATCATCCCTGCGGCGGGGAGGGGGGACCACAGAGACAGAAGAAGAACCACACGCACAAGGTAAGACAGAGGCGGGCAGTGGTCTAAGGGCTGATTATGGTCCCACGCTCACGCAACGCAAGGGGGTTACGGACCCTTTACATCCTTGTGAACCCTCCTTGCGTCCACCACAAGGGCCTGACGTGCGCCTCCCAAAAATGTTAACCCTCGTCGAGGCGACGCAGCCGCAAGGGCTGTGATGGGTCCGCTCAATAAAACCCAACGCAGAGCCAAAACGGGTTCACGACTGCGTCGAAGCATCTGCGTGGTCCTTACGTTGTGTGAAGTGGGACCATAATCAGCCCTTTAGGATGCAGGACTGGTTGAATGGCAACTGGAAGGTCGACCCACCGGCTCATCCAGGCCGGGTGGCGAGGTGTACCGGAGGCTTTCAGCGCCGTTAGTGTGTATGATTTGGTGAATATCAGGCAATAATTGTAAAGCGCTTTACGTGGTCACTGGATAGAAACGCTATATAAAATGCCGTCCATTCACACATATATAGTCAAAACTAGTTGTTTAATCGACGAGTTGATCTGAAATGTGTCGTTATAATTACGATAATCAATTCTTTGTTTTAGTTGTCAGGTCTTAATACCAAACACTGAGCAGTCAATAGCTTCAGAAATGCCAATATTGTTTCCGTTTTAAAACACAGCTTTCCTTGGCTGCTCATCGACGAAAGCAATAATTAAAAACGCTAACTTGGTCCTACATGGTAGGGTGAGCGTGGCCTCATGCATTGATCATCGTAGACAGCATTGGATTTTTTGCAGTGTCTCACGCTAGGTTGGGTCAAGGCCGGAAATCAAACCGTGGGCCTCTTGCACGGCATTGCTATCTAGTTTTAGGTACATTTAGTAAAACGGCATTGGGAGGAAATAACAGCCGTTTTACAAGACGCAAACCTATCAAAATGACAACATGCAGTCACCAAAACCCACCAGGCAGCTCTGGCAGGAAGTTGCTCAGCTTCTCCTTCACCTTCTTCCCACAGAAGCGGTTGTAAGCGTGTTCCAGGTTATAGTGTGTGATGAGGTTGGTGTTGCCCGTCAACTCATTGCCTACTGGAAGAAAAAATACAACCATCATGGAAGAAAAAATACAACCATCACATTTACAATGCATCACAATCCCAATTGCAAAATATAACCATCACACCTAAATGTATGCCAGAAAGATAAGCAACTATTGCTGCCAGTCCAGTCGTTAGGCTAGTAGATGCTCTATCTATCCATCATACATCTGGGTGGACGGACACTCTTACTTGTGATGTCACTAAGGCACAGTGAAGGGCAGATTTTGCAACGGCTTGTAATGGCTAATCACACACACCTGGTGGTAAAATAGGGGCCCACGCAAATATGCTTTTATCGTTTCCCAGAGGGTACCATAGTATCTGGCAACTGTCTCATTGCCAGCACAAAGTCAAAAGGCAACAAAATCGTTGTCAGACAGAAGACGTGAATAAAGTCACCAGGTGCATTGTGGAAGCTCATTGTTTGGTAAGCAAAGCAGTGCCATTGTCACTGGGCCCTGGTCAGAGATAATGATGTCCATATATTTACTAGCCCTCAGCAGGGGGAGGAGGGTCTGGTCCAGCAGAAAATAGTATATCCTGGAATAACAACACCCAGTACTCCTGGATAAGGCCTTCATAGTCTCTGCTGATTTACTCAGTGTACCAGGTATGGCACACCTTAAGTCGAGAGCATAGTTTAAGTCACCCCTCAGAATCAGTTGGTGGCTGGCTATCCACCTGAAGTTTAGAAAAAAGTAGGGCTGGGTTAAAATATCGATTAATCAATGCACTGCAATTTATTTGTTCTCGATTCAGATATTTTTTAATCGATTATTTCCATTAAAAAAAGAAAAGAAAAAAAAGAAGCATACTCAGTCATTGTAATCTAGAAGCGAGTATGCTTCAATGTACATGGCCTTTGACATTAGCCCATGGTATGATTATTACTTTTATGCTGCAAGTTTAGCTCAGGAACAATACTACACAATGGTGTATTCCCTTTTTGCTAGTTAAAGCACAAAGCACAATTGAATCGATATCGATTCAATTGGATCAATATCAAACCAAAATCGAATCGGATCAAGACCTAAAGAATCGAATTGAATTGAATTGTGAGGCACCTGGCAGTACCCAGCCCTAGTAAAAAGGTTGCTGAAGATTTAGCGTTATCCCAGTTAGGGGCGTAAACACATGCCAGTACCACTGGTAAATCAACCAGATGACCGTGAACACTACACAACTTATCAGAGATAACCTTTTATTGCACATCCCTATGATTGAGAATGGGGATGTGCCATGACATTGAGCATTGCATTTAGAATGGAAAATCTGAGGATGATCCTTATTGAGCAAGTGTGTTCCCTCAGTCAAGAACGCTATGTCTGTTTACAACTTTAAGTGTGAAAACATCTTTCTACACTTACTGGGTGATTAAGCCCTTTGGTATTTCAATTTGAAAACTTAGTATTTACGAATATCAACAATGAAATAATAGGAGCCTGACCAGAAACAGCAAAACACATTCTGTAGAGTAACAATTCTCTGTATGGACAGCGCGGAGGTAGAGTCGAGACATGAAAAAAAACGAAAACTAAACGACACGAAAACCCTTTGCTGGCCGCCCCTCCCCTGTTGAGAGGCTGTATATATAGGCCCCCAATGGCACAACATATCTGATCAAAGCTGACCTAAGGAGGCCGAGCCCCAGCAGAACTTCATGAACCCAAGAGTAAAATGTTGCTGCTAAACTTAACCGTAAACAAACCAAAAACACACCCATTAAATGCCGAATCTAGCACCAGGGGATTTCCCCACATGGCGTGGATAATGTCGGACAAACTACATATAATCACCATGGATCCTACTTGTATCAGACAGTTTACTACAAGCGATGTAAAAAAAAAACTCTTCCTCCACCTTCCAATCATTGTGGAAACACACCAGTACAACACTGGCAGCCTAGCCTGTGTGGCTAACCTAAACAACATCGTACTATGCGATTTACAACTTACAACAAATGCGTATTTTTAGGCAAACGTAATGGATAGAAAACAGCCTAAAGGTTTAATAACCGTAAATAACATGAATAACCGTACCAGGAAGCTCCCGTAACAAGTAGAAAGGTTCATTCATGGCTCCAGGCTTCCGGAGGACGGGCCCCTCATCCCCGGGCTGCGGCGCTAGCTGACCCGGCATAGCGACCTGGTTTTGCGGCAGAGGAGGAGTAGGTTTTCCCGGTCCAAATCCCAGAGACGTAGAACCGGGAGGACCCTGGGCTTCATTTTGCCCGTAGAGAGTTGAAAACATTTCCGTCATATCTATCTCAAGTAATACATCTAGAGAGAAAACACTTGTGCCTTCCCAGCTCGTATTGTGTGACAACAAGTGCTCGCTTGTCACGCTACCCAGCGTATTGGACAACACTAGCGTAATGGACCAGACTACCGTAACGCCAGATGTAGAACAACCCTCTGAACAAAGACAGAAAATACATGGTGAACCTTGCGAGGCAGCTGGATTCACTACATCACGTGTGCATACGAGAAACCATCCTTCCAGGCTTCAAGTTACTGGGAATGTGGACATGAATTGGGTGATGAAGGAGTGGAAAGATAAGGGGTTATGATTGTCTTCCTCATTATTTATAGAAGATCATTCAGTTGGTAAAGGGTTTTGCAAAAAGATTGCATTCAAGAGTTAAATGTAGACAGGTAACACATGGGAGAAAAATGTAATACGGGAGATGTCAGATGGGTTGCTGATCCGAGCTGTTCAGGTAAAGGCACTGCACATGTCTACACCAGCCAGTCAGCTTGCTATGGATTTAGCACAGAACCCCCAGTACAACACAGCAAGCACCTATTTGACACAACTTAAATATTGTTAACAACCTTCCAGTATTCTGATGAAAACATGCAGGAGGAATTCTTAAGAGTGAACAGTGAAGTTGTTGATATAAAGACCCTTTTTCTTATGCAGATAACTTCTCATGTCTCATTGTTCTATAATGACAAATTACAATACCACATTATGATTAATGCTTCAATTTGAAATTTGAGCAGGGGACTGAGTTGGGAACCGATGACTGAGTTGGGAACCTATCACAGCAGCCCAGACTGGAACAAAATGTCACACCACCATAATTCCGTAGGACATTAAAGTCTCTTTCAACACGACTCCAGAGATAGGTTGTCAACTTAGGCTGCTCACTGTGTTGTACTTAGTGAGTTGAACGATCAGAAGTGAAATGGTTTTGCGATGCATATGACATGACAAATGCTTTCGATTCAAATATATTTGATCCTCACTGTCTGGTTGGGTTTATTTTCCCCTGCTCAAATTTCAAATTGAAGCATTAATCATAATGTGGTATTGTAATTTGTCATTATAGAACAATGAGACATGAGAAGTTAAAAGCCATAAATTGTTCAGATATAGCATTACAAGTAAATACAAAAATAGATAACCATATTATTGTTTTTATTGTACAATGTGGCCCCTTAAGTAAGCATCTAAAGGACTTGTGGAGTTTTTGGAGCATTTATATACTGCCAATGTGTGTGACTAGGATACATCACTGCTCTATAGTAAATTGACTATATTCACGTCAGCACCAAGAGACATTTTTAGCACTTATTTAGAATGAAAATCAAGTCATTTTCGGCCCTTTCATCCATACCTTCAATTAAACCTCATCCATCCCCACAAGTCACTGTAGGTACTTCAGTATTGAGAGAAGGTTCAAAATAAGGAAATGCTGTGTACTCTCTGCCTGCTTGATTTTTAAAGACCTCAGCCTCTCTGACAACCTCAACAGGGAGCATTCTCTCACTCTGCCAAGCAGCCTGATGGATGGACCCATGAAGTCCGCCTGAAAATTGCTACTCACATAGAGGACATTCACCTTAATAAGTGTTGGAATATCAACGATATCGAGTTGTCAATTTGAATAAATACGACGCACTAACTCTCAAAATCGCATTCAACCGGCATTTTCTCTTTTCTGCTCTGCGTGTTCTGAATATCTTCAGAGGCTGCGAGCAGCTTCGATTCTTTTTGTTTTGTTAGAGCAGAACTGTGCGATGTCGAAATGCCCAGTTTGCTCAGCCTTTTAAAAACTTCCTTCTTCGCCCCACCGTGCATTAGGACACTATCAACACAGTATGCAAAGGCTGACAGGCGCGGTTCCCTTCCTCTCAAAGCTATCGCGGCAGCAGCACAAGTGGAATGGGGAGACCGTTTGGTGATTTTAGAAAATATAGAAAACATGAATGGGGACAAACGCTCAAGATCCGACAGCAAATTTGCAAATGTAAATGCCTTTAAATCGGCCGCGGATGACCGCCACAGCATGAAGCCCTTGTATGGGTTACAAAGTAGTTTGCTCTCATCCTCTATGACTTTAAGGAAATTTTCCTTGAGTCGTCCAAAAAGTTCTTTATGTCGGACAATCAGATTGGCAGCCGTTCTCCAATTCTCCTTTGTGATGTTTTCCACAATCCCTGCTATGTTGGCTTGGCATTCCATCTTGTCACCCTTTGGATTAGAAGGGTAGTGAATAATAACCTGAAAGACATATCAAAGGGTTTATTAGTAATTGACAATTTATGTAGTAAAGCACAGTGATATGTTATGTTGTTTACATCGTTATTTCTAGTTTTAGAATTGTTATGTTTGGTTGGGATACTTGCAAATACTTTCCCTGGGGTCCAATCTGACATTTATTACTGACCATCCCACACTTCTACATGTATTTAGGATCAACTTTAAGCGGACACTACATTCAATTCGGTGAACAATATCATATTTATAGTTACATTCTTCTTGAATCTCTAACCCTCCCATAGTAGGCTACTTAATACTTAATAGCCTTAGCTCCATAAACCGGGAATAGATCTAATGTTCTGGCTACACACATCGAGCAGATCCCTATGTGCTCGATGTGTTTATATATAAAGCAGTATCAGATCTACATCATAACATCTACAAGATCTACAGACTCACCTCCGTCAGACTTCGCCTGACCGGCATCTCAGCAGTTGGCCTCGACAATTTAGGAGTTGGTGTTTCGGTACAAAGTTTTTTATTAACATAATTTGTGGTCTCTGAAGGTGAGCGCTCCCTGGCCCGTTTCTCTCCACTGACGGGAGGGATGCTGTGAACTCCAGATATCGCGAGACTAACTTCCTCGCCAGGTACCCGTTCCTCTAAGGAGGTAGATGGTGTTTCTGGCACACTTTCTTTCTCTGCTTCATGCCATTTTTTAAAAACGGCAAAATCCTCTTCTATTCTTACAACCAAGCGAAAGCACGATCTACAAATTCGACCCGATCTTGAGTTGTCATTAGACAATGTTAACCCCAATGCCATTAGTCGTTCGTTAACACTTTTCTCGTTTGGTACCCTCCTTAAAGGAAATATCTTTTTTGTGTTCGAAAGAGTGCCTTTAATGCGCAAATTTCCCTTACAAAGACGGCAAAAGTCTTCTACAGACATGATTGATAACAGTGTTAGCTCAGGCGCTCTCCTAGTACGTCATATGGTAAGGGGATGGGATAGGAGGTGATTGACAGGTGGTACATCCAATCACTTACCAGTATTTTTTTAAAAGGGCCGGCCTTTTTCCAAACAGTGGCCAGTCTGCCCAGACGGTTCTGTCACAAACCAGGGGTCTCATTTATAAAACTGTGCGTGGGATCGTTACTAAAAATGTGCGTACGCCCAGAAGCCAAGCTTTGCGTGCGCCAAAAAATATTCAGATTTATAAAACCCTGCGTACGCACACCGTACGCAATCTTTGCTTTATAAATCACAGAGTGCCTACAGGTGTGCGCAGCTGAATCAGCTTCACGTTCCGCCCTGTACACGCCCCCTTTTTAACCATAAATGGTCAATGCAAATGACCTCATGAATTCGATCTGCATATAAAACAGACTCAGATGTTTTATGTCTTGTCGGAAACAATGGCAGAAGTAGGCCTACTGATAAAAGCGAAATTTCACGGAGGTTGAAGTGGAGACACTTGTGGGTGAGATGAAGGCCCGAAAGGTAGTTTTGTTCGGCGGTCACGGGATTGGGATCGCCAACATCAAAAAGCAGAGTGATTGGCAACATGTTGCTGCAGCAGTGAACTCTGTCAGTAGCACGGAGCGCACAGTCCCAGAATTAAAAAAGAAGTGGTCTGACAGTTACATATTTTTATGTAGCCTAGTGTTATGGTCCCTAAATACCCTCTCCCTGCCATTTGGATGGTCCGCCAGAAGTGCCATATAGTGCAGCATTACCACGGCGCAGACCTCTGTATTTATAGGGTTACGGTAATAAGACTGACCGAGAACACCTTGGATAATCAGTTTGTAATCACCCACGTAAAATGTTCTTGAACATAACCCCTTTTTAATGCGTGATTTGTCATGAAAAGCATTAACTGACAACGTTTGTGATGAGGAGTGGGGCTTGGTTTTCCACACTTGGGATTTAATTGACATTTGATTATGTGTTTACAGTGTCACATACAAATATTATGTTATTGACACATGGACAAATGCTTTATTCCATTCAGTCGCGCCGTCAGTGGACAGTATGGAGTGACGGGATTAAATATAGAGAATTTTCTTTTTATTTCTATTCTAAGGAGATGTTTCTCGAGTAATAACTGAGAAATAACGCAGTAGACTTAAATTATTCTGATTAGGATTTAACGCATGATACGGGTTGAAATTACATTTATGAAGGGCGATGATAAAACATAATCGTTCTTCTCACTCTACAATTCTTCTGACTTCAGTTCACCACCACCATCCGTGTCGCCAATTCTCCTTTTCCTCCAAACCATGCGTACGCATGGGTCAGAGTTTGCTTAGGGCTGCGCACATTTTCCCGTCAAATTGTTTTTTTATAGATCACAACCTTGGCGTGGAAAGTCACGTACGCCAATTTCAGCCCCGTTTTGTGCGTACGCAACGGTTATAAATGAGACCCCAGAGCCGTTTAGCCATTCATCTCTTCAGGTGAAGACAGCAGCCTGGGACAATATCCGTATATTTTATTATGATTTTTTATTTAACATCAAAAAAGGCATATGAAACTACTTCATCTGTACAAATAAACTAATTTACATTTCTCAGAAAGAAAATAACGTTACACATCAAAGGTATCAGCTGGACACGCTAACAGCTTCTCGGATTCTTTTACAGATTCCTAAAATAAGAAGAAGAAAAAAGGAATGTTAACATTGTAAAGTCATGCGTTGTACTTCTATGAAATATTTGCCAAATTTATTAATCTTTAGTCTTATTGGAACTAAAGCTATATTTTATTTTCTTACCTGTTTGAGCATAAAACCAAAGGATAGATAAAAATGGTACCATTGGTAACATAACTTATTCAAAACCGTAAAGGCCAGCAGAATGTGCATCTGATGACATTAGTTTGTAAAAATAAAGTTTGTAGATACTACAAACTGTAATTATAAGAAATGTGTGTTAAAAAATTAATTACTCAGTTTACTACTAGTAAACTGACAATACATTTATTTTTAGAAATACACATTTGCAGTGAATTGTGATAAATAATGTTCCTGCAACATTTTTTACTATGCCAATAGGTTGCCAAATTACCACATAACTGGTTGACATATTTACCATATTGAAAATTGTAATTCTGAATTTCTGCGTCTTTGAATAAATCAACATATCTTAGACAGACATTTAAATCAACAGAAATACTTTTTGTGTCACTGTTTTTGCTCAGCAAGACCCAATATCCAAACTCTGAAAGTAGTAATAGTATGGGATCTCAGTGATGTCCTACTGTAATCCACGAGGTCCTCTCTCACCTTCCACTTGTCCACCGCTGCTGCGATGCCTAGTTCTGTGGCGGCGATGGCATCCCTGCCAGACTGCACCCGCTTGGCCAGAGCGGCGTTCTCTGCCTGGATCTTCTTAATCTCCTTCTGCAGGTGGGCCTCATATTTCAGGTAGTAGGGCATCACAAAGTCACACAGGTCCTCCTCCGGTACTCCACTGGGTCGCCTAGGACATCATGATCCAGGACATTTCATGACAACAATGCAAGGACATCAATTTTTTGTGTTGTCATTATATTAAGGTCAGTTGAACGAGTCTACTACAGCATACAATTCAAACAGGGTACCTCGGCAGGAGGGATAATGTTAACGACTAACCATGCAGGTTCTTTGTTGTCTTTCTCAGCTCTCTCCAACTTGTCTAGTTCATCTAGTTTGCATTTGAGCTCTCCCTCCTCCATCAGTTTGGTGATGTCCTCCTGGAAACCAAAGCCATGACTTGTATTTAAGGGACCCTGTTTTACCAGGTGTGAGCTTGATTAACAATCACAAGCAGTGGAAAATCTGCCTTTTCCTGTGCATGCTGGATAGATCAATCTTCTAGCCTAACAAGTGGGCAGTAGCAAATGTTGCTGATCTATACATCATAGACTTAGGTGGACACTCCTACTTGTGATGACACAGGAAAGGGCCGTATTTTAAACTGCTTGTAGCTAATCACATTTACACCAGGTGGTAAAATATTGGTCCTTTAAAGAAAACAATATGGATGCCAGGGATTAGGTATACAAGCGTACGCATTGCAAAGCACATAAACATCACGTCCTGCCCACCTGGATAGTCCTCTGCAGGTCCGACACGAACTGCTTGTGAATGTCCTCCATCACTTTGGGGTTCCTCTTGTAGAACGGGTGGAATGTTTTGGCGAACCTCTGGAAACTTATCAGACAGACAACGATGTTAGATCATTGGGAAAAAGTCTTAACACATCATTGAATAGCTTTATATACCGAAGACTCGCATACCTAGCGTCATCTATGTACTTATTGAGGCTTCTCTCCATGACTTTGTTGAATAGCTTCAGTCTGCCAGCCGGCGGCTCCCCGCCCTCACTGTGCCGCGACGACGTAGACACCGGTTGCTCTTCAGTCATCGCCGATGAGTCAATGTTGGTCGCGATGATAGGTTTTGTCTCCGTGTTCTTCTCCATTCTTCAACTGGAAGACGCTAGCTCTGCCGTGTTGTTATTATTTCACAGTGCCCGCCACTTCTACGGAACGCCGTCGCGGCCAAAAAGTGCGAGCGTCTCAGAGCGCAGTTACTTCACGCAGACGCAGAATCGACGTCGGAGTGACTAGTGTGTTCAGCTGTCTTTTCATTCAACCCGCCTGTCACTGCCCGACTGCAAGCATGGCACTGATCACAGGGCTTTTTGCGTTTTTCTGGCATTTACCCCAAATTTATAAATGGATATTAAAGCCATATTACAGCTTGTCAGTTCTTATGACTGTGGCATTCTTGATTATTCGCAAGGCTCCTGGCATATGCGAACACCTGGCGACGGACCGGGAGGACGGAAACTCCTGCGACTTTGACTGGGTAAGACCAAATTATTTTTAACCTTTGTATCAGTAACTTTAAATTGAGTTTTGATTGCAAAAGGACCACATATATAGGCTGTATAATATGTATTTCATATATAAAAAACCCTGTACGATGAGGCCAATCCCGATTAAACTTTTTATCATAAAAAAAAGTACGGAGTAGGCTACTTTTTTTACCTCAACATTTAGCTAAGGCCTGTTTAAGGTGTTTATTCTGATACATTCAGATAAAAGTTTTATGGTAGGACGGTTATACTGATTAAATTACTTTATTTACTACTACTCAATACTTAATCAATAGGCTCCTGAAAAACATAATCCATTATGAATGATGACGTCCATCCCTAATTAAATGTTGACTTACAGAGAGAAGTAGAGATTCTCATGTTCCTCAGTGCCGTTGTGATGATGAAGAACAGGAGGGCTAGTAAGTACACACACACACACACACACACACACACACACACACACACACACACACACACACACACACACACACACACACACACACACACACACTGTAGACACATTGTAAACATTGCATTTGCCACCACACAGACAAAGAAAGGAGTGTTTACCATAAACTGTGGTTTCCTTTGTTTTGCAAACATTGTTATCAGTACCTATACCGACCCCCATACACATCTATCTTCTAACTACTGTTTTCTTATTTTGTCTTCCTCTCTCTGATAGTCACTTTGGAGCAGCACGTTGGCAATCTCTTCTTGTTCAGCAAGGTCGCCAATGTTATCCTCTTCTTCCGACTGGACATTCGCTTGGGCCTACTCTATCTGGTCCTGTGTCTTGGTCAGTAGCCCTTGTCGAGAGTGATCTGAACCATCAGATATCTTACAGCAGAGTTGTAAGAACGGTTACAGCTCACAGTAAATGTTAAACTGAGCATACAGTGTTGGTGTCAACAAGCTTTTAAAAGTCTGCAGGGACCAACTGCTGTATTCTACAAATTGTCAGGGTGGTTTGGAAGTCTTGAATTCAAGTCGATTTTAGTTGGATATCCCTTAGTAACGCTAATGCTACGGCCACACCAAACGCATTACTCACGTTGGATAACGCGTGTAACGTGCCTAACTTGACGCTTACAGTTTCACAGAGGCAGGCTCACCTTAGCCCTCCAATCAGTGAGGAAAAGGGTGAAAAGCTGAGATTACCGCCTGGTTTTTCGTGTTGTGAATCGTCCTAATCGTGAAGCATTTTGCTGTGTGTAGATATATATATTATATTACAAGTCCTATCTTTCTTATGCTCTTTTTCAGCGTTTGTCATGACCTGTAAACCACCGCTCTACATGGGCCCAGAGTACATTAAGTACTTCAGTGACAAAACCATAGACGTAAGTGGCCGCATTGGTCTTAAGTTTAAGGGAAAGTTAAATAAAGTTAAATAAAAAATGAATGAAATCTGTTCTGTAATATTTATATCATATAGTGTGTATAATATATTGTATTATCTTAAATGTTTTGATCAGGACGAGCTGCAGAAGGACACACGCGTCACCTGGATCGTTGAGTTCTACGCCAACTGGTCCCCAGAGTGCCAGTCCTTCGCCTCCATGTTTGCTGACCTCTCACTCAAGTAAGAGACCCTCTTCTCTCCTCTCCCTAATAGATTACCGATCACAAGCACCCTTTTCGTTTACTTAGTGACTATTTAATTGCTAACTAAACTTGTTAATGTTTGATTTGCAATGACATGATTTCCTCAAGGCATCTCCAATATGTTTGATTGACCTAACACATTAATAGAGGAACGACTGGGCTGGATCACATGGATATTCTAACAATATGGTTGTACACCCGACCTTCGCCTTTCCCCTGCAGGTACAACTGCAAAGGTCTCAAGTTTGGGAAGCTCGACATCGGACGGTATGGAGAGGTGGCTGAGAGGTCAGTCATCCAGCGTGTTCTATAGAGCAGGGAAATGGCAGTATCTTAATGATGAGTAGACCATTGATAACAAGCCATATAATATATATGGCCCTATTGTATGGTCTTTGTTCCACCAACACAGGTTCAGGGTCAGCACCTCTGCCCTCACCAAACAACTCCCCACATTGGTGCTCTTCCAAGGAGGTGTCGAGATCATGAGACGACCAATGGTGGACAAGAAAGGCAGAGCTGTGTCCTGGACCTTCAATGAGGTGTGTGTGTGTGTGTGTGTGTGTGTGTGTGTGTGTGTGTGTGTGTGTGTGTGTGTGTGTGTGTGTGTGTGTGTGTGTCCCTCCCAACTTTTTAATGTAACTTTTTTTAAACAAATTATACCACCAGGTTTGAGTTTGATTAGCCATTACAAGCAGTTTTGAAAATCTGCCTCATCTGACATCATAGGTGGGCGTGTCCACCTATGGCCACCTTTAAATGATTGACATGACAATGACATTTAATGACGTAAAACGGTGTCTGTGACCCTCTCCCAGGAGAACATCATCCGAGAGTTCAACCTAAATGAGCTGTTCCAGAAATCAAAGAAGCAGAAGAAAGCAGGAGCAGAGGAGGTGGTGCCGGTGCAGCCCGCGGCTGTGGATCCAGACCTGCCCATCGAGAGCAAGAAAGACCAATGAGCCAGGGAGACCTGGACCCAGGACATGGGACTCGGTACACTATTAACATCACTTCAGGTGCTCATACGGCCTGGATGACTTCTTGTTGAGATTTGACGTAAAAACAAAGCAGTACTGGTCTGAGTGACATCCACATGAGAAACAGAAAGAATGTACAGTCTGCAATCGTGCAGAAATCCTTGTTTTTTATATTATATCCACCTGTGTCTCTACTGCGGTTGGGTCAGTTTTGTTGCCTTTTACCTACCGTATAAAGTAAACCTTTAAATATTGTTGTGCCTTTTTATATGACATGTCATCAACAAAGAGAGCAATGTTTGTAAAGTAAAGTTTGATTGAACAGGAAAAGTACTTCACTCATGTGCACACACACACACTATCCACACACTTATTCTGAGAACACTTTAAAAACTCTTTAATAAGGCCATATTGGAAATGTCTTTTACATATTCATTAGATATTTGTGGAACAAGTTTCATTCTTCGCAGCCCGACAATAGCAGGTTTTTTTTTCTTCTCACTTACACATGAACGTCTATCCAGCCACAGATTGAAATTGTTCAGAGGCTATCAATATTGTTGCCTTCTCAGGTCCTGTTTGTGCCATTAATGCTCTGAATGACGATGACTCCATTTATTAATACGCACGGATTGGTTCAGCACGGCAAACAAATAAAAACCCAACCCTCATGCACACCAAAGATGGCTTCTGGGGATATGGGGGGGAGGAGGGAGGAGGGGGAGGGAAAAACACTGAAGAAAGTAATCTAGGATGGCCTATACCTGCCTCCGTCGTCCCCACACCAAAACTGAAAGGCATGCAACATTTAAGCCAAGCGAAGACGTTCTAATCTAAACATTTCTCCTTTGCGCAAAAAAAAGCTTTTCAGATCCCCTGAATCCTGACTTACACAGATACTCGACACACTTCCATCCTGACCAATGTTTTTTTTTTTTATACATTTTCACGGGCAAAAATGTGAACTGTACCTTTTTGAAAATAAAGTATATATATATATATTTTTAAATATCCAAATTGAAACATACCAAAAAATACTTGACAGAACAGAAGTTATAAAAAAAGAAAGAAGAAAATCATATAAAAAAATGCGCTTGCATCGTTATAAATTGTGTAGAGGTGAGAAAAACAAACACACTTAATGCTCACGTCCCTATTTCACACCCCTAAACCTCCATTGATCAATGATAAACCGTCTTAGTTGATGGTTCCAAACCCTGACCAGGCGAACCTGCTCTGGGTTAGAAAAATAAAGATATGGCCAAATAATTGCAAACCAAAGTCTGGCGACAAGTAGCAGCTGGTTTTGAACTTAACAGAACTACTTTCTTTCTGTCTAATTAAATAAATAAGCCCCTGCTCCCACTGCCCCATTTGGCTGGGTTACTTTTACCATCTTGCCTGACAGATAATGCCGTTGTATATCCCCGCAAGAATAAAAAACCTCAACCTAAACCCAGAAACACCAAAGAAATGACAGTATTTTAAAGCTCAAAACATAATTTGCATAATGTGTTCAGCATAAATGTTACAAGCCTACATTCCACAAAAATATTTGTGCTGCAGTGACTCAAATTCTTTGTGGCTTTTGAAACGTCACTCCATTGTTTTTGCCACTGCGACGGTCGGCCAAGGGTTCGAGGGATGTTACTTGGATACAGATCATATCGAAGCAAGCTCTTGAGTGGCTGATGCAGCCATCAAGTTTAGCAGGCAACACAATATAACTCATTTCAGGAATAATTAAACACCATTAAAAATAATCATTTTTTTCAATACCTGACCATTTGACCCAAGAATTGTAACCCCATTTATACAGCTATAAAACAATGGGTTTAAAAAATTTTACAAAACTAAAATTATACTTTGTTTTGAGGGATATAGATCATAGGACAATTTGAAAAGGTAGACATTGACTGCATCCTCTTTAGTCGTTCTGAGCTTGGATTGGCGTGTGTGTGGTCCAATCAGACCACGGAAGAGGAAGTCAGTGGAAGTCTCGTTGGGGATTCGTTGTCCCGTCTTTCCTCTTCAAGTCCCATTTCAAATGGATAAAGGGATATTTTTTAAAACAGGGGGAGGGACAACTATTGCAACTCTCCGTGTGCATAAGGGAGCAAATGACCGAGAAGCTCCTCAGGTTGTACCGAGTGTGGTCCACGCTCATCGTTCAGTGGCGCCGGCTCTACGGCTCGCCAAGGGGGCGAACGCAAATCAAGTTCGACGTGCGTTCAACACAAAAACGTTTTCTTCCTCTTCCATTTGAGCTGCATGTTTTTTTATCCCGCCAGTATCAAACGATGGCAGAGAAGAAAGGCGAGCAGTATTACAAATTTAAGAAACAAAGTACCAGCCTAGTAGGTCCCTGCCAAACAGGACACACAGAGAGTCTGTTGAAAGAGGTGGAAGTGGGTCACCCCCGAAGGAACGGTAGAAGAAGAGTCATCCGTCGGACGTCGTATCCTTCCTGGTGTGGTGAAGGAACGTCTGTCGCTCAAACCGATATCTCATAGGTGGTTCCTCCGACGCCCGTGACCTTCTTCACCCCGCCCCCTGGTTTGGATATTGCGTGATTGGACGAGCCTGGGCGAGAGGTGGATCTGATTGGGTAGCAGAAAAGAGGGAGGGGAAAGGAGTAGGGGGGGGGGAGGGGTTGAGGAGGTGGACATTGGACAAAGGATGGATGACGGTGAGTGATTCAACTTCAGCAAAAAAACACAACGAATTGCTTTGCATACATTAATTGGCAATGATCATCGAATGTAGGATGATTACTATAAGTATGTGAGAAAAAGTAAGGAAGCGCCAGCAGGGGTAGGAATATACAGATCATGCTGGAGGAGCGAAGCTTCTTAGAATTCGAGAAACCGTTTTTGTATAGTTTACGCCATGAATCAAAAAAGGCATCTTGTCATCGACCTGCTCCGAGATGGTCGGACCAGGTCGATGTTGACAAGATGCCTTTTTTAATTCATGGCTTATATAAGAGGCCTTTTTTGACCATCTCAGACCAGGTCTGACACTTTGTTGTAATAGACTCCCTATTGCCAAATGGTGCCATGCTCATTACAGCTCAATGAATCATGAATCTTGATTAAAGACTTGGAACTATAGAATCCAACTAACTATAGAATCAACTTACAGCAGCAGAGGTTGCAGCACTAAACGGGACAGGACGGGGAAGGGGGGATGGAGGGAAGCTTTAAATACCGAGATCATGCTACTCATGCAACCAACCCATGCACTGAAACACTTCTTAGACGGTAGGTACGCAGACACATTACTAAAACACCCAGACTTTGAGCAGGCAGAGAAGGAGGAAGACTCACACAGATCTGGGAGGAGGAAGAGTGTGGACACAAACCAAGAAGGAAGAAAAGGAGGAGAAGGATTAGGAGGAAGAGCAGCAGGCGGACCAGTCTGGCGGCGGAGCTCTACTCACTGCGGGGCCCTCGGGCCTCCTCCCGGCACCCCGGGGCCCGCCGGCCGGCCCTTCGGCTGCCCCGCCCCCGCCGCCGCCGCCACCGCCACCGCCTCGGCCCCGTACGACTGCGACTTGCCGAGGGATGGGCCGCGGGGCGGGGGGGACACCGGCGGCTCCAGCGAGCGGGCCCTGGGCGAGGAGGAGGAGGGGGGCGACGAGGGGAAGAAGCTGGGGGGGGAGGCGCGGGGGGACCAGGGGGCGGAGTCCTTGCTGTGCTGCAGGAGTTGGTGGGTCTCAGGGGGCCCGGAGGAGGGAGGGGTCGGGCTCACGGCCCGCAGGTAGGCCCTGTGGGGGGAGGAGAAAGAGGCGGAGCCCTGGAACAGCTGCCCCTCCCTCTGCTGGGCGATCTGAGCGGAGAGGAAGGGCGACGTGTAGCCCTGCAGCGGGCCCCCGGCCCCCCCCGTGGGGGGTGGCGAGGCCGCGGCGCCGGCCGCCGCGTGGAAGCCGCAGTGGGGGGGGGGCTTCGGCGGCGACAGCTCGTGGGCCGCGGACTCGAACTCCGGGCTCTCGGAGGGCGTCGGCAGGCTGTCGTAGGACAGGCTGCCGTTGCGGGGCGTCTGATTGGCCAGGCTCTTGTAGCTGGTGTCCGTGGTGCCCTCCGATTGGAGCGTGGGGAGGGCGGAGTGCGGCGTGTGCGCCGTGCGCACGCTGGAGGCGTACGAGCCGCCGGCCGACAGCACCAGGGACGACGGGTACGAGGTGTAGGAGCGGCCCGCCAGGGAGTACCCCGACACGCCACCCGCCGCCACCCCCCCGACGTGCACCCCCACCACAGGGCCTCCGGGGCCCTCGCCCCTTTCCCCTCCTCCTCCTCCTCCTCCTCTGCGTGGCCCCGCCCCCCTCCCCGGCGCCGCGGCGCCGTCCAGGCTGCTGGGCTCAGAGCGGTAGCCGGGCTGGCGGCTGGACTGGAGGATGGAGGGAGAGGGCGTGTCCAGACTCTCGCCGCGCATCATCATCATCATCTGTGGAGGAGGAGGAGGCAGAGAGAGAGAGCAAGAGAGAGAGAGAGAGAGAGAGAGAGAGAGAGAGAGAGAGAGAGAGAGAGAGAGCAAGAGAGCGAGAGCGAGAGAGAGAGAGAGCGAGCATGAGAGAGCGTGCGAAAGAGCGAGAGAGCGAGTAAGAGAGAGAGAGAGAGAGAGGGAGCCAGAGAGGGAGCGAGAGAGAGAGTGTGAGAGAGCAAGAGAGAGAGAGAGAGAGAGCGAGAGTGAGAGTAAGAGTGAGAGAGAGCAAGAGAGAGCGAGAGAGAGGGGGGGGCGGTGAACACCATGACAATGAGAAAAAATAAAAAGGGAATACAAACACAAAACACAGAGATGCAATGTTACCTCGAGGCCAGATAACATAGCCGGGAGAAGTCAAGCAAACAACAGAGGAAAGGTAAAAAAATAAATAAAAGAATTTGGCTTCATAGACAATGGAACAGACGAGGTGGTAGAGAGACAGCGGAGGGGGGACTGGACGCTGGGCGAGTGTGGTACTCCGTCATCACACCAGGGGACCAAGAACCAACCAACCGGACCACCCAGGGCAAGCACTAGATACTGTGGACCATGTCTTGACACACATGTATCCACAGGATGTAGATAAGGACGACACGGATATAATCTAGAACGCATTCCAGTCAACGCCGTCTCGGGGGTAAGGATAGGCCCACAGACACACACACTGAGAGGGAAAAGAGAGACAGTCCGATGGTGACACACACACACACAGAGATGACACTAGCTTAGACTTACTGATAGACTGATGGCCACTGAACGATCAATACAAAGTTTTAAAACAAACAAACAAACACAGAAACAGAACAGGGGTATTGCATTAACCATAAATTATCTTAGATATGGACGGCATAACTCAAGCCCACGTTTCTGTGGGCCAGAATTGGCGAGATGGTCTCCAAACCACGATGAGCCCAGTGTTGGAGCACTGCTGCTATTTTAACAGCTATCAAGATTAATACATAATTATTATAGAGCTATGGGAAAGAAGCCCCACAGACTTCACTGTGCAAACAAGTAAGTCCCTCACATGTAGCATAAACGCAGCAAATCAGAAGCAGCGATAAATAAAAAGACAGCAAAGTCAGATACATACAATAAACAATAGCTATGGATTAGGAGCACGAAATAAGCATAATATCATCATTACCAATTTTATTTTCAATACTTTAGTATGCACTTTTAAATGTTGTGGTGTGAACCACAGCATAAAACATTACAGGTTAATTATAGCAATTTGCGCAATGACTCCCATCATGCACCGGGGCATGGTTACCAGGAAGACAGGAAGATGACTCTACGATTGTATGTGTAATCAGATGACAGTGTTTGTGTGTGTGTATGTGTGCGTGTGTGTGTGTATCTACCTTGTTGGGGTGTGCATGTGCAGTGTGGTTCTTTGAAGGGCTGTTGAAGGCTGGCCGGTACTTGTACATCGACGGAGTGGGAGGAGCCACAGTCAGCAGGCTGCTCTCTGTCCGAGGGGAGGGACGGGGAACGGGTGAAGCATGCGTCAAGAGCAGTCAAGTAGTCAGTGTAGTACAGATACACTGTTATAAAAAAACACTGTTGTGGGTCAACCCAAAGGACTACAATGCTGCGCTTTGTGTGTGCCTTGAGGCCGCGAGAGAGGGAGGGGTGTTTACAAGGGAACTCCCTCGACAGCGGCGTAAACGACAGAGCGACGTTAAGCGCGCACACACACACACACACACACACACACACACACACACACACACACACACACACACACACACACACACACACACACACACACACACACACACACACACACACACACACACACACACACACACACACACACACACACACACTTTATGGTCCTCACTCGGTACTAAGGTCAGCTATTGGGTGGTCCTAAACTGCCACTTAACTCTGGTTAGTGTTTAACAGCACTGGCCCCGACGGTGGATGTCGTGTGATGCACCGTTCCTCTTCCTGCCGGCCCTTACCTTCGGTGTCGGCGCGGGGAAGGCCGGGGTACCGCAGCTCCGGCTTTGGAGGGGGCGGCGGCTCAACGTCCGCCGACTGACTCTCCAGCTGCTCCAGACTGCTCTTGGACTGATGCACGGACACACAGACTTATATTATATAAAGTATTTGTTGACTGGTTTTCCTTCAGATAGGGAAATAAAAATACAACTTAATCCGAGGGATCCTTACCCGGTTACTGTGCCGGTCGTTCTGGAGGCCGTTGTCCAGAACCTTGGCCTCCAGCTGGGCCTCGGTGAGGGCCGGCCTCAGGAAGGGAGGCT
The DNA here is from genome assembly GCF_026213295.1 of Gadus chalcogrammus. Classification (NCBI taxonomy): domain Eukaryota; kingdom Metazoa; phylum Chordata; class Actinopteri; order Gadiformes; family Gadidae; genus Gadus; species Gadus chalcogrammus. The sequence continues at coordinate 13,584,828 of NC_079421.1, read as the reverse complement.
GCACTTCTGCCTTCTGGGGGCCCCGCAACCGGCCCACGTACCTGACCACGGCACACGCAGATAGCATTAGACGGAAACACTCAGCGCTGTACAGATCTCACACATCGGACCACCATGCAACACACGGTCAGAGTCCTAGGCGTGTAATGAGAAGGACACCAGGGGGATGGGTAGGGGGACAGAGAGGCGGGCGGGTTGCAGCACACTGACCTGGGAGCCTGCGAGCTGCACAGCATGTGGGAGATGTTCTTCACGCAGCCGTTGGTGAAGGGGTTCACACCTCCACGGAACTTCCCCGTCACCTGGGCGGAGCGAAGAGGAGTCCTTTAATGTAGCGCGACCCGCGTTTCATTCATCCCCCTCCCCCTACGGTAATCCTGAACTTATAATGATCTCAGAGAGACATTCAAAAGTGATGGTCTTTTTTTTTTGCATACTAGATCAAATTTCATTCATGGGACTGCATTTAGGGTAAGGTTGATGAATGAATTTCTAGTCATGTCCAAGCTCACTGAATTAACTCATAACCAATACTAAACTTCCATACTCATTATATGAAATGAACATATATTACGATAAAAAGTGTAATGTAATGGATTTCATAACCGTCAGAGGAGTGAAACATAAAGTCCTCACTAACGTCACAGTGCTATTTTGGCTTGAGATTGAAAGAGGGCTGATGTGACGCATACAGACAGCAGCCCAGCCTACCTGTTCGTTTGTGGTCCTCCCACGGGCCACCAGCACCATATGAAACCCAGTGAGGCCAGCCACTGGTACGAAGAACAGCCCAGCCACACACATCACAGCCATACTGGGAGACGCGGTCAAGGAGACCCAACAACGTGAACCGCGACAGCGGACAAACTGGGTATTGAGGGTTGTAGTGACGAGTCATTAAGCGGGCAAGTGGTTTCACCTCAGAGTCAATGCAATTAGCTCCACAAGAGAGCCGCCGTTATGTGTGGCTGGTTCCTCCCTAATGAGTCAATCACCGTTATGTTACGCCTCTCGAAGAATACAACAGGAATCTAATCCAATTATGTAAACAAGTGGCTTAAGGAAGACTAATCTGAATTAATTGAAATGAAATGAAGGATAGAAAGAGTCGAGAAAGTTTCCGCTTCGGGGAGGTTGGTAACCCGATCCCCGGCAGACAAAAGACGGGTGCTGTTTCAAACCCCCAGGTGTTTAACCTTGTGAAACCAGACTCCGACCGCAGGGGAACCAGACGCCAGCGCTACAGGGAAGGGCATCGCTCCTGCTCAAACAGGTAGCCATCGCCCCTGTGCGTGGCTGGGGCCCGGCTACGGGAGGAGGAGGAGGAGGAGGAGGAGGAGAAGGATACGTGACGGCGGCGTGCGCCGTGTCCAGCTGCTCGCGGTGGTGCAGGACGAACACCAGGCCGAAGCCAAACACGTTGACGATGTGGGTGGTCAACGACAGCAGGAAGAGGAAGAAGTAGCGGTAGTTCCTGCGGCCGATGCAGTTGTTCACCCAGGGGCAGTGGTGGTCAAAGTCCTGCCGGTGGACAGAGGAGTGTCAGAGAGGGGGGGGGGGGGGGGGGGGGGGGGGGGGGGGGGTGAAGGTTTGGCAGGATGTGTAACTGTGCGTGTGTGTGTGTACCTCCACGCAGTTGTCGCAGACGGAGCAGTGGGAGCAGCGCGGGGGCCTGTAGAAGCGGCAGGTGGAGCACCACTTCATGCGCACTTGGATGCCCCGGATCTCCACCGTCTTGTAGAGCGGCGCGCGGAAGTCGTCCTCCTTGTCCTCGTCTTCCTCCGCTGTGGAGTCACACGGAGTTACGCTCCAGTGCTGCGGCGGTTCGACGCAGCGTTTCATTTCAGTTGTGCGCGTGTGTGCACGTGGCGTATGTATTGGTGGGAGCATGTGTTGGTGTTGGTGTTGCGCTAGTGCGTAGGTCTGGCCCGCGTGCGAGTGCGCGTGCGTGTGCGTGTGTGGGTGTGTGTGTGTTAGTGCGTGCGCGAGTACATACCTCTGGGGAAGACCCCAGGGTCCATGAAGGTGGCCATGCAGAAGTTGGCCAGAGTGAAGAGGAAGACGACGGCGATATAGAAGGGGATCACAGCGGACAGGTAGTCCGACAGCCACGGGCACCTGGGGAGGACGACATGACCCAACTCAGCCCAAGGATCCACTGACTAAGCCACCATAAATATAAATCATCATTCAGCCAACTGACAAACGCTGTCATGTGTCAGCCAACAGGACGAGAAACCAACCACTGGACAAACCGGTTGGGTAAAAGGAGGGTTAGTTTACGTATATCTAGGCGAACAGCCAAGAGCCAAGACATGAACATTTCACTGAACCTGTGTTAGAATCGTTGGTTTAATGTTGTGTAAGAGGGTGTGTGTGTGTGAGAGAGACAGAGAGGGAGCAAGCGAGAGAGAGAGCGAGAGGGAGAGCGAGAAAGCGAGAGAGCGAGAGCATGAGAGAGAGAGCGAGCGAGAGTGAGTGAGAGAGAGCAAGCAAGAGCATGAGAGAGTTAGAGAGAGAGCAAGAGAGGGGGCTCAAGAGAGAGAGCGCAAGAGAGCGAGAAGTCAGTCAGTCCGTCAGTCACAGACAGAGAGCGCAAGAGCAAGAAAGAGGGAGAGACACTTACGTGAAACAGAAGAACAGCGTGGTGGATCCCACCAGGAACAGGGCGGCCGCCGACACGGGGACGTAGCGGCTGGGTCGGAAGGGGCGGGGCGGAGTGGAGGCCGGCCCACCGACCCCACCTCCGACCCCCCCGCTGCTGAAGCCCGGCATCCCGAGGTCCGGTCACAAACTGATAAAGGGGGGGGAGGCGGCGAGCAGGGAGGAGGCCGACCGCCTATCTACTGTGATGGCTTCTTCTCGATGGGTCACCGCGAGGACCGTGACCAGGGGGCCATGGCGGAACCGGCCATGGGTGCAGATCGGAAGCTAAAGTAGGTCCAGACGGGGGCCGTCGTACAAAGCAGCGAACTGAGGGCTCACGGTGAGGGCTTCACCGGTATTTAGAAAAATATTTCCACACCGAAATTATCAGTCCACTTTCCTCCGAAGAATCACATATGCATTTATAATGTGTATTTTCTGTGCATTGCCATTAAACAAAAAAAGATGTGTGGGTCATTCATAAATAATTATATATGGCTTCCACTGATGACCTTTTTGGTGCAAACTATATTCAAAATATTCTGCCGCAATTCTTACTGTGGCACTTGTGAAACCAAAATAAAGGGGCGCAATAGCGTCAGCCCTTGCATGCACCCTTAAATATGCATCAGTCAGAGTCCAGATTGTCCCTCACGCAGAGCATTTGGAAATCAATGGCAAAAGTTAGCACATGGCCGGCCTCCAGTCTTAAAGCAGAAGCAAGCAGAGGGAGGCCGTGGTCAGAAGCCAGTTGAGGGAGGGAGACTGAATCAAGCTGAGGGAGCTCAGTGTAGTAGATGATAACTTCTGGGCTTGTGCAGAATGTACGGGGGCAGGGGGGTTTAGGCACTGAGGGGATGGCTGTGAGGATACCTTACAATGGCAAAGACCCGCTGGTCTCAACTTTAACAGCGGAGGATGAAAAGAAGTTAAACAAAAAATATATATCTTTAAAAACAAAACCAACCAGAAATGTTAATAACGAAAGAATTATAAAAATGTCTGCTCAACCCTCGTTGCATTCAAAAATACAATTCTCTTCAGAGGGCTGGTCTCTGGTGGACCTTGGGATCGCGTGTCAATGCGCGACTGGAGTCAACTCAGTCCGAACAGCGCTGGCAGGAGCGTGGCCGGGGAATCACTGTAGACGGCCGGGTCTAGGTGCCGGGACCCATCCCATCTCCAAACTCTCTGCAGAGAAGCCTCCTTTCCCATCATACGATTTAGAAGAATAAATCTTGTGCTACAACATGGTCGGAAAGTCAAACATCCACATCCATCCAGCTTTTGCTCCGCCTTTAGTCGTCGGCTTGGTATTGTTTTATCTGTTGTTTTGAGTCAACAGACTATCTCATGGCCCTAGGAAGAAGAATATCACAATTGAGTAAATAGTACTGACTCAGTTAATATTAGAAGCAGCGCACATACATTCTGGAAATGTAGCAGTTATAAAGATTTGAAAATACCATATCTACTGTGACACTGCATGTGTATTACAATATGCTTAAAACCTATGATAACATACATAGTAGAACATGAATGAGGATAAGGATAACGCTTAAAAACCTGTGACCAAAACTAAAGGGGAGTCTTACATAAAATAGCAGTGGAGTCTTGCTGTTGCTTACACAATTTTGTGACCATCCTTACCACATACACATAAAACGAGTAAAACCGCAGGACTCAAACGCCCAAATTAATGAAACCCTCGTCATGACACAAGTGTTGCGTGGGGCACTACACTAGTACTTTTTAATTTCCTTCCTGCCTATCTAACGTCGACACACCTCTCTTCCAAACACTCACTGTAATTACAGAGCTGTAGCACAACAACAGGCTGACACTCAGTGGAGTGTGACCCACTCAGACGGTGTTGTTAATCATCCCATCAGCCGCACAATAAATCCCCTCCCGACGACAATGGATTGTAATCCTAAAACCTCCCAGTCAAGCAAATCTAGTAGTGTTCAATCAGAGAGCCGGTGTTCAGCCTGTTTTACATGACATTACATTTAACCTAATTTCCCCTACATAACATTCATATTAATGATGTGATCCACGGGAAAATGTGAGGCGTGTTAGGCAGCACCATGAGTGAAACACGGAAGATATATTGGATATCAATAAATAGAGCAGGTAACCCTGGTGTTAAGTTACAGGCCGGGGCAGTGAGGGAAGTGTGAGCTAGCGGGAGGGGTGGATGATTAACCTCCTCAGTCTGACAGGACACACATCCTAACTTTGAACACATGCTAACGTTCAGTTGCAGACTTAAACGCTGATCTGCTGTGGTGTTATTTAACGGATTGCTTTCATATAGCAAAGCTATTTTGCGACACTGTCTATTGCTTTCCCACAGGAGAGCCCGACAGCTAAAGTGGCTAACACTAAAGCAGCTATATTAAAGCAGCTAACATGAAAGCGGCTAGCGTTACCTGGATAGCGTGGAACTTTTATCTCCTCTGACCCGTCATTCATCCAACTTGGCGACTTGTATATCCATTTGAGACGTGACAAATAAAAAAAGAACCGGCGAAACACCGCATGACATGCCAGATATTTTGGATGTAGTCGCTGCTTTCTGTCAGGGTGTGTTTAGTTTCGGTCCTCCTTGAACTAGCCGCTAACACGTTAGCTTCCTAGCGAGACATCGGAATCCCGGAAGTGGTCCCTTCTGTCTCAGGTGGGATGAGCAGCCAATCAGGGGTCGGGATTTGTGGCGCTTTCAAGCCATTCGGCATTAGTTTTTATCTGACAGGGTTTATACATATCAAACTTGATAATCAACTCTATACTCGGTCATATACTCTGTATATATTTTTAGAATACGATATTATATTAGACATGAAGGCCAATTAACATCTTATTATATAAACCCAATTGATAAACATATACCTACAATTGAAGTTCAACTACATACTTTTTTACTGATTGACATCAATTTGTGACTGTTTATTTATGACTAAATCTTCAAACCAACCACACCTCGAAAATAATTATAAAGAAATATATTTATAAAATACATAAACGTTTATTTATTTAACTCTCCCGACAGCCGCCAAAATATATAAGACCTGAGCAAATTATATTTAAGACTTTTTAATACTTGAAATTCCTTGGCTGGAACCCTGTTGGAAACAGCTGTCATTTATTTTACACAATTGTGGGGCCTGACTGATAAAAAGGAGAATTATAGCAAAAATCAATCTCAATCTTTCCTCGTTTTAGAAATGTACGGGCTTGTACAGGATATCTCTAACTGGACAAAACAATCTTGAGCAGAAATACACACATGACGCATTCACAACCTTTTATAAAAAAAATGAATCGATGAACTAACAAGTCAGACTAATAAAACAAGCACCAGTTTAAGAAACAAACCTGTACATTGTGTTTTACTAAAAAAGCATACCGATACATTCCCTATCCCCATCACCCCCGTATCCCCGTGTCTCTACTTCAGGTCGATGAAGCGGATGTCCATGATGAGCAGCGTGTGTCGGGGCAGCGGCCGGGGCGCGGGCGACAGCACCGTCATCACCTGCGCCTGCGTGTCCACCGCCGTCACCACGATGAAGCCGCACACGGGGCTCTCCACCACGCCGCGCCGGCTCCCCTCCTCGCCGTCCTCGGCGCAGCTCACGCTCAGCACGTGGTGCGTGAGGTCGCGTCCCGGCGTCACCGGCACCAGCTTCAGCTGCGTGTCGTCCTGGGACATGCCCAGCGGCAGGCACGAGTCGGGGATGGACGGCGCGCCGATCTTGTAGATGCGCACGTCGGAGAAGCGCACGTCGAAGGCGTGCGGGTAGAAGGAGACGCCGCGGAAGCCGTAGAAGTACTCGCGGATCTTCTCGTCGCGCGTCTCCCGCCGGCACTCCTTGGAGCGCTCCACTACGCCACCCGACTTGGGCAGCAGGACCACGCGCACAAAGTGGGGCAGGTCGCGCTTCAGCTCGTTGTACAGCCTCTCCTGGTCCAGCACCAGCACCACGTCCACCTCGAAGGCCGAGGCGCAGTGGACCAGCGCCTGGTAGCCCGAGCCCTTCACCCAGCCGCACGTGTTGATGATGCAGCCGCCCACGCTGGCCTTCCGGTTCACCTCGCAGCGCTGGGAGAACACCTCAGCCAGGGACGACGTCAGCTACGCAAACACGCCGAGAGAAACGCACATCGGTATCAAAATTTGACTTCGGAAACACAGGTTTACTTGTTGGAGGATGGGGACATCCGACTTGTAACACGCCAGATTTGCAACCAAAACCAAGTCTTATATATATCTGATTGTCATCGCAGCAGGGGTCATTTTACAAGCAGTGCACTACCAATTAAAAGGGTTTACTATCTCACTGAGCTGGCCGCAATACAAGTGTGTCCTCGATGGATCAATGACAATACATTATGGGGGTATTTGGTTGTATACTGCCACATTAAAGGCGATAAATGCTTATTTATTGCTAAATTTAGCTTGGCGTAAGGCTGCGTAACCACTATGGCTGCCAAACACAGTGATTTCAACAGGGTCCAATATACTCATTGTCGAAAGTCACTGTGCAATGGACCAGCCCAAAGGAAACCAATGCAAATCATCCATGCGCTTTTGTTGACCAATAGCAGACAGTGTTGTATTGGGGGGGGATGAGTACAGAGCGGTTGTGTGAAGAGTTGGACTAGATTGCGGAGCACCTGGCACAAATAAAAGCCAACAGCCCGTCTTTGGTCATAAACCTGCTGTATTTTCTTTGCGAACACACCAATTGGGAATGTGTTGGATTACATCGGGACCTTACACTTATAAGTGGAAAAAATAAAGAGCCAATAAAAGCTTGTATACACCATCCGGGCCCAGATCCCGGGCTCGATGCCCACCTTGTTGTACAGCTTGATGTTGGTCCCAGGGGAGGTGGAGCCAAAGTGGAACACCAGAGGGGCCTGGACAGAGAAGCCCTCCTCCACGTCGGCAGGACGCTCGATGCAGAGGGCCGACATTGTCCCGGGGACGGACACCTGGGCCACACCGGGGGAGACAAACTGTTTTAAAACTCACCTCCAGGTAAGAGGCCTGTTCATGCTGCTGGCAGGTTTTTAGAATGCTTGAGTGAATATAAACTAAACTAAAAGGTTCTCTTCTTGGCATGGCCATTCGGCACTTAAAAATGTATATTACAGCCACATTGCAATGTATATGAATGCTTTTTTATTTTTACTGTATTTTACTAATGCAATTAGAGACGGTATGAGAAGATTATAGAGAGAATGACTTCCAGTTTGACTTTGAGTCACACTTATTATTATATCTAATTATACTGCTCAACAAACATGATAGGCTACCCTAGATCCCTTTTCAGCACAAAAGGTTCTCCAACAGGATATCATCATGCAATGCCAATGCTTCTTTCTTACCCCACTCTGTCCCACATCCAGCTCCACCAGTGTGGGTCTTCTGCCCAGCCGGACCGCATAGCTCAACAGGAGACGACAGACCGTCGACTTGCCAACATCTGTGGGCCCCACCACCATGACCTGAGGGATGGAGACACAGACATCATTTAATACACAACACAATCATAGGCAGCATAATCAGACCAGGGTTAAATGCATAGGAAGGTTGAATACTCTTTTGCCCAAGTTACTCTTGGGCACTCTCCTTACTCTTTTATATAAAACATAAAAGTGGCTATGAAACATGGTTAGGTCAATCCAAACTCAAAATGTATTGACTAAGGGTGCATGCAAACAAACTGAATGCTGTGAGGACACACACCCTCGGCCCCCTCTCGTTGTCCCGCTCGGCTAGCCTCCTCATCTGCTCCAAGGCTGCATGTGTGTTGAGGTACAGCAGCATGGGTGTGTCCTTGGACACGTATGCCACCTGGGGAACATAGGGAACTTGGAATGAATCCAAATCAAGTGTGGATTGGTTTCTCCTGCATTAGCACACCGCATACAGGTTTATTAAATGAATAAATAATAATAATAAATATGTGTATATTTTCACCTCTGTTTTGCCATAGAGACAAACGCCGCAGCCCTGCCAGGTAAATACTGCGATTTTAGAGCCTGGGCCGAAGGTGTATTTCTTGTTTCGGTTGAGCTCTGAACCGAAGACCTCTGCCAGGCCGGTGAGCAGCTCCAGCTGTACGCGTTCCCCTGCCTCCACCTCGAAGCGGAGCTCCGTCTCCTTCTCCAGGTCGAAACGGGTCCCTCCGGCGCCAGGTACCGGGACATCTTCCCCAGTCTTCTCCGCAACCTCTGTGGCCATGGCTATTGAGAGACGGGCAGGATTCAATCAACCAGCCGGTATATGCAGCCCAAAGAACCCCTCTACAACGATGATTCGATGCATTTGACATATACGTATTAATAGAAGGCAGGGAGAAGACTCGAAGAGAAATGTAAATACAGATGGCTTAAAGACCAAAAAACAACAGTTAGTCTTCATTTTTCTATTTCCACCATAACTAGTATAACAATAACAAGATACGAAACACTACCAAATTGAAATGTTGCTGAAATAACTTTGAACTCGTTGTGTGAATTACCTACAATTAAATCTGGAGGCTTTTAGATGAAAAGAGTCTCAACTTTCCAGTTAGCAAATGTGCTGTCTGTACATAGTCAGTCGCGTTAAGATGAGGTCATGACAAGGTACAAATGAATGATGCAGAAGTTCAGCGGTGTACCACTAGATGTCGACCTATTAACATATATGGTCTAGCGACAAACCATTCACTAGGCAAACGATGGCGTCAGAATGAGCTTTTAGAAAGAAAACCTAACCCAACACAATTCGACCACCACCATCTCTGCCAACTACAACAACAACATTGACCACATAATTATCAACAACAACAACAACAACAACAACAACAACAAAAACAACAACAACAACAACAACAACAATGCTGGTCAACCGGTCTGAACCCAGTAGAGCAGGGTGAAAGGTGAAATTGCACGTTCCGTTTAATACGATGCGTCGTCAATATTATTGAAATAACATTGAGAGACTTTACAGATATGAAGTATTGGTTTAATTATATTACGTCATTGCCTGCCTTTTTAAGCCGTAAATATGTGCTCGAATAATTATTATTCTCCTGCCACCAGCTGCTGGCCGTTGCAAAATTGCATTCTTTACAACCTTTTTTATACATTGTTTGAGCAAGCCTAATTACTTCTAATTAATCAGTAGGCTTTTTGTAGTTTATCCACAACCTGTTTATAACGCTATTACCGGGGGACAACCTCTGTTAGATGCTTAAATGACAGAAAAATGTTTTGTACCTTTAAGAATATAAACAATTGTAAATTATAATTCTATCTCATTGTATTATTATGAATAATGTGTGTCTGTCCGGTACCGCCCATGTGCCCTGGACGGAAAACCCGATCACGTGACCCTTCTCCCCTGTACGCGTCATGCAGTCAGTATTAAAATGTTTTTAGCACCGCCACAACCCCTGTGTATTTGACGACCATTTATAGGAACACGGTTCATGTTCAGTCGGGTATTTTAACGTATCATTTTAGCGAACAGCTTGTCGCACCTGCCGGGATTCACACAACACAGCCTGATCGTTGTGTGTATTGTTTGCTGGTACATCCAAGAAGTGACAGAACGGGGCGAAGCGAAAGTACCCAGAGCAGCAGCTGACGGAGGAGCGAGGCCCGAACCGGACCGAGAGACGGGGGGGAATCATGGCCAACATCGCTGTCCAAAGGATAAAACGTGAATTCAAGGAGGTTCTGAAGAGCGAAGAGGTGAGCCCCCCTTTAGTGGTACTGGTCGACCGTGTGGCTTGAACCAGTGAAGCGTCGCTGGTGTGGCTGTCATCGAAACCAGCGACGCTAGGCTACCAGATGCTAGCTTGGGTCTACCCTGCAGTATAGCTAGTTGTTGTTGCTCATCCATAACCGTGTGGGTGAAGGGTCGGTTTGAACCCTTTATTAATTGGCCGTGTAAAAACTAGATACGTTTCGTGTTGTTAGGTTAGTCATGTTGTTAGGTTAGCTTGGCGTGACTAGCTGCATAGGTATGTTCATTATGAGTAAACAACGAGGAAGATGCCATGCTTCTCTTTCACTGCACGTTCTTCCCGGTGCATTACTTTGTGTCTGTACAGGCTAACCTGGCAAAGACGTCGTGCACCTTATGGTAACTTCAAGCCAGTGTTGGCTAAAACGGCTAAGATGTCAATTAATGCAGTTATTGCAGGTATACGTTTGAAAGCAAGTAACAGTCAAAGCTTTGGGCTTGCTATGTTTTTTTTTTTTACGTTTTCCTTTGCAGACGAGCAAAAACCAGATAAAGGTGGATCTAGTGGATGAAAACTTCACAGAATTAAAAGGGGAAATAGCCGGTCCACCAGACACACCATATGAAGGTAAATATTAATTATAAGGTCAAATGGCCACTAAATTAAACGAGTAGACGTTTCAAAAGAGTGTTGTGTTATCCTTATAACTGCATGTTGTACTCGTCTCTTTCTTACGGCTCTATTTCTTACAGGGGGTAGATATCAACTAGAAATCAAAATCCCAGAGACGTATCCATTCAATCCACCTAAGGTAGGTGTCGTAGAGAAAGTCATCAACAAGTATTATTTAGGACATGACGGTGGGCAATTCTCAACTGTCTGTGATCCTGCCTCCCGAAGGTGCGCTTCATCACAAAGATCTGGCATCCCAACATAAGCTCCGTCACCGGGGCGATATGTCTGGACATCCTCAAAGACCAGTGGTGAGTTGTGCTGGATTTTCTTGGCAATTTTAAGTTCTGTTTTAAGCTGTCATTAGGAACCATTCCTGTGTTGTTGTTTTTACACACCAACAACCGAGTCTGTCATGAACCTGACCTTTGACCATGGCATGCAATACACAACAGGGCAGCGGCCATGACACTGAGGACGGTCCTCCTATCACTACAAGCTTTATTGGCAGCTGCGGAACCAGACGACCCACAAGATGCTGTTGTAGCCAATCAGGTAGGTCATGTCTGGGACTGGGATTTTAGGGTTTGCCATGTTTTGAAAAAATCACATTCATATTCATGCATTCATATTCACATGCATGATATAGAAGAGCCCAGAGAGGGTTCATTTATGTTATGATCAACGTGGTGTCCTTCTAACGATAGCACCATCCTAATTCTCATTGGTTCCTGTTCCAGTACAAGCTTAACCCGGAGATGTTCAAACAGACGGCAAGACTCTGGTCTCATGTCTACGCCGGCGCCCCTGTCTCCAGCCCAGAATACACACGCAAAATAGACAAGCTCTGCGCCATGGGCTTTGAAAAAGTATGCATACATGCAAGCTTATGATCACACTTTGGTCATTCAACCGTTGTGAATGAATGCTTGATGACCGCTGAATGTGTGTGGATACTGCATTTTATCATTTGTTGTGTATGGGAAATAAATTATTGTTTATTTTCCAGAATGCAGTTATAGTGGCTTTGTCGTCAAAATCCTGGGACGTGGAGACGGCGACAGAGTTACTGCTCAGCAACTGAACCTAGCACCTACTTTTGCCCCAACCGACTCACACCCTCCGGCTAACACACGCCAAGTCCCCTCCACGGCCGCCCCTGTCCCAAGGGTTGGGTTTTGCTTCCCCCTGGTCCGCTGATTCATGAGGGCCTTTCAACTCTCCACATGATCCATCTCGTAGGGACACACACACAAACACACACCCTTTTCCCTCTTTAGTGTCATTTTCAGTTTTCTTCCAATTGTTGTCAAGGTCATGACTTGCGGTGGTACAATCCCACCTTTGCAGTCATTTACACTGTTAAGTAAACTTTGAAGGAAGAAGCCAAGTCATTTTAACAGGCTGTTTGGACCTGGTTTTGGTTTGTCATTGGAGTTCTTTTTTTATCACTGAGGATTTACAACCACAACATTGGCCACTTTCATTATCAACCCAATGTAAAATCCCTTCAAAGGCTAACCTACCTTTAAACCCAGAAACACATTTTCTTTTTTTAAGAAATCCTCTGGCCTTCCAAATTGAATATTCTTTTTTAAACTTAAACAAATAAAGACAAAAATAAAAGCCACTGTTCACCAATAGAGCAACTAAAGTCTGGAGGGTAATGAAGAGCAAAACAATATTGCTTCTGCTAAATTACAACAGAGAAAAAGGAAAAAATGTCAAAATAAGTAATCTGTAAATAAAGATAAGTCTGTGTAAATTAATTCTTGAGTTCTCATTTGCGTTGGCTTTCTCCACATCCAGGAAAATATTTAGTGGTAACCTTGAACATTTGACAGCAGATGAATCAGACGAATAAATATATTTACACATTTAAGGTTACAACCATATGATTTTATTATTCTACCTCCACAGGAACGGGGTGTAGTCTTGTATAGTTGTGTACTTGTTTGAATATGCATCTACTTTTGTGTGCTTGTTTTTAAGTGAAAAAGGTGAGGGGAAAGCCGAATAGAACAAACTGATTATGAAAGTAAATCTGACGGTAGAACAAGCAATCCACTTAAGATGAAAAATGCCCCGTGCTACACACAAACATCAGTTTGCTTGCATAATACATATTACAAAATATAGATTGTCACCTGGTTGAGATTGATTGACGTGCCTTCCCGCTTTTAAAGGGGACATATTATACCACCAGGTGTGAGTGATTAGCCTTACAAGCCGTTTCGAAAATCTGCCCCATATGACATCACTAGTGGGCGTGTCCACCTAGATCTGTGCTGGATAGAGCAGTCTAACAGCCTACCCAGTGGACTGAAGTAAACGTTGCTCATCTATCCAACACAGATCTAGATGGACACGCCCACTAGTGATGTCATATGGGGCAGATTTTCAAAACGGCTTGTAAGGCTGATCACACTCAAACCTGGTGGTAAAATATGTCCCCTTTAACTAGACGGGAGTCTTGTAAACATTAGATATTTGCATTATGTCGATGTGCTGCTGAGGCAGTACGTGACGTCCATGAACACGCAAGGCATGCCGACAGATGGTAGCTTGAGGGAGCATGCTGGGTCCAACACAACCTTTTTCCAAGAGCTGCATCTCTACACAGGGGTGGTCCTTGCTCTACACACTCACGACCGTGGCGCAGTGTTTGACCTGACAGGAGCGATGTGGCTGTTCCCCTGTTGTTTAAACAACAGATCAGAAAGAGTGCCTGTGTGGGCTCGTGTAGCCGTCCATAGATTATCCTCCCTTTACATGTCCGGCAGCACCGGCGATCAAGCTGTGGCGGCTCAGGTTTCCCCTAATGTATAACAGTGACGACTCACGTTTTGTACCACTTCAATTCACGCAGGTCAACGACGTCTCTTACAATTACGCGCTTCCAGTCCTCAGGCCGTCGGCGCACGGCTGAATGCACGGTGGTAATGCTCAAAGAACCCTCAATGTCGATTGACGGCTATTTTGATGAAATCACAATACTATTAAGAAACTACCAATTCCCCACATACATGCATGTCTCTTTCAGCTTACTACACATGTAATTTGACATAGGTATTAAATAACAAAATAACTTAACACTCATCTTTTAGGAAATGCAAAAAAACGCTTAAAAGGAAAAAGAGCCCAGTTCAGGGGCTGCACATCTGAACACTGTTTGGACCAACCCTAATAACGTCGCAGGGGTCTGCAGCCGGTTGCTGTGGTCCGTCGCCAGGCCGACGCCCGGCCCCCGTGGGCCCACCTGGCCAGCACTTGACTGACAGGTGAATAGCTGGATGTGTGGTGAGGCGATGATTCAAGGGCGTCTGGTTTCCCTCAGTCTGTTAGTGCTACGTGATAGCCGGGGTACAGTTCCCCCGCCCGGCAGTCACGCCGTCTCCCTTGCCAAGCGGTTAGTGGCCACGGGCGCGAGATGGGACTATCGGAAATAGTGTCTGTTTTATCAGCGTTTCGATTCAGAGGGATCAATTGGGGTTGAACGGAGTCATGCGGATCAGAGCCGCTCCGGTAAAGGAACTGAATTTGGTTTGAATTGGCCTCTTTGCTTCCTCGTTTGGAGTGACTTAATAAAATGCACAAGATGGTCCCTGTGATCCTTTTGCTGATGATGCTTCTGGAAGGTGAGTCAGCCGTGCATATGGAAAAGTATTGGAACGAGTTAATCCCATTGTCCCGTGCATTGCATTATTTTAAACTGCTTTACACTCTTCAGTAATGGGCATGGGCTCTGTAAGATTGATTTATGCTTGAACACGCACAGCCAGAGTCTTCCCATTTCAATCAGCAAAGAATGAATATAAAGGCCATATTTTCCAATTCAAAAAAAATCTGAAAGATCATCCCTAAAAAGATGATGCATTACTGTTGACAAAGGCTTTTAATTGTACCTTCTGTTACCTGGGAGCCTTCTGTAACCCCGCCCCCCCCCCCCAGATGCTAGATAAAGAGAGATTCAGGGGAGATAAAATAATTGGGTAAGAAAATAAAAAATCTCAATCTGAGGATGTCAAAGTCCATATCAGTAGAGTTTCTTTCCTGAATATTAACATTATATATAATGAAATAAATCATACGTTTTGTTGATTACAAGTGTGTGAATTGTGTGATTGCAGAACCCATTATGAAATGTCTTCCGGAATCCTCATCTTTTTATGACAACCTCCTTAATCTTTGCATGGGGAAAGATCTCATGATTAAATTGAGCAGAATTCATTGGATAATAATTGTTACGTTTGGAGCAATGAAATAAAGGAGATATTTAATTGTCTGAAAGCTGAGTCTTACTACAGTTTCTAAGAATAAAGAAGTGTGAGAATAAAAAGGGTGAGTTCTGCGATTGTTCAAAAAACCTAAAACACATTAGAAAGGTGATACCTTTCGTAAAAAGAAAATGCTCCCACATGTTTTCATGCCTGAATAGTGTGCATGCTCAGGCACTGATGGTCTGATACGATACATTATACGGTACTGTGGCATATGATATTCCCCTAGCGCTACACTCAACGAAGGAAAAACTCACAAACCGTTGCCATAAAAACCTTAATATTACAGAAATAAATAAAAGACGAAGGCAGGAATATCCTCCAACAAATCACATCTCAAAACACGGGGTTCAATATCACAGGAGATTGCGTATCACCAGCTCTGTATTCTCCAGTGGCCGATTCTGCCCAGGGACGCTACGCCCAGAAGCTTCTGGGAGACTTGATGGAGGACTACTCCAACGCTCTGCGGCCCGTGGAGGACACGGACAAGGCCCTCAACGTGACCCTGCAGATCACCCTCTCTCAGATCAAAGACATGGTGCGTGTCACGGTCCCACTCGGACGCCTCCAGAGGGGAGACGTTAACCTTGTATCTCGGCAGCTTCATGACCTCCCGAGCAGACACGGTGTCGTGATTCTGTCCCCAACGCCCGATTTAACCTTCCATCCACCAGAGTTAATGCCTACGATTTATATTAGTCCAATAAATACTCAAGGATCTAATCACATCTCTGCTATGTTTTATTCCTTTCATCATTATCTGTCTTGGGAATCTGACAGAGTGCCCGTGAGTAATCTAAATGGTTGACTTAGTATAACTAAACCAACGATAACTGAGCAATTAGATGACTGCTTGTCAGTGGCATTGTATGACGATCATGGTATATCCTCATATTGTAATTGTATGTAAGAGTATATCTAAATGTGTCACATTATGACACATTTTCTTTTGACAAAAATGTAATTTCAAAAAAATTATAAATAAAACATTGCAAATGATCATACCAAACATGACCCGACTCGAGTCATTATCGATTTTGATAATCTGATAACATCAACATCAACAGGCTGCATGGGCCACCAGCAGCCAGGCCAAAGGTTTTATAGCCAACAACACATTTAATCAAACAAGTGATCAATCGAGATGGGAGGACTACATTACAGTGATCACTCACAGGGCTTATGTCGCGCTACTGTACGTGAATCCACCCATTTCATCAGCCTACGGTTACATAGACAGCTCTTGTTGCTGTTCAGGTTGGGAGGTGCGTCTGGACCCGTTCATCACTGCTACTGTCTGTGGATTCCCATGTGAAAAGCGGCACTTTTGTAGTACTTTGTTGTAGTTGTGACTATAACGTAATGTATGCGAGTCAAAAAAGGTTTTGTTTTATGAGTGTGTGGTTTGTATGTTTGCGTGCGCGTGTGCCTGCATGCGTGGTTACCTTAATGGGGTTACTCTCTCCTTGGTTCAGTACCTGGGTGGAGTCAAGCTTATTTTTCGGGCTGCTGCAGCTGCTGTACCCCTGCTGTGCCTCCTTTTGGATCCATCTGTATTTCAGAAGATCAGAGGAATAGACTTTAGACAGGCTTGTGTGAAATAGAGTAACGATGAATAAGGACATCTAGCTGAGAGAGAGAGGCACTGAAGGGGCTCTAGGAGAGGGAGCAGGAGAGGTGTTCGTCCTATTGCTTTTCCTCTCTTCTTCAGGACGAGAGGAACCAGGTGCTCATCGCCTACCTGTGGATCAGGCTGACCTGGAACGATGCCTACCTCAAGTGGAACAAGGAGGACTACGACGGCCTGGAGGTGATCCGCATCCCCAGCAGTCTGGTGTGGAGGCCAGACCTGGTCCTCTATAACAAGTAGGTGGTCCGCATCCCCAGTGTGGAGGCCAGACCTGGTCCTCTATAACAAGTAGTCCAAATACACACACTCATGTAAACACACACAACCTGGCTGTTTGTGTATAACTACAAGTTCTCCACAACTTTGATACCACTACTATTATTGCCTTAATCATTTTCATACACTAATGGCATGTGTCTTGCCGCTTGATGCTTTTAACAACTTATTTTAATTAGACTCTGCCTAAGCTTCCCAGTTTAATTCCAAGTTTAGTGTACAATATTGTGCTCTTAAATAATAATTACTCCCGTTTCCCTGCTTCCCTACTAAGCTACTAAGCGTTTCTTGTGGGGTGTAGTGGAAGTGATTCCTAAATGTTAGCGTGGTTTTTGATACCTCAGCGTTACCCTCAGTAGCGAGTGTCCTCATAGTGTGATGGCGTCCCTCTCTCCTCCAGGGCTGACGACGACTTCTCGGGCCCGATGGACACCAACGTGGTGCTGCGCTACAATGGAGAGATCACCTGGGATGCCCCGGCCATCACCAAGAGCTCCTGCGTGGTGGACGTCTCCTACTTCCCCTTCGACAGCCAGGAGTGCAACCTCACTTTCGGGTCCTGGACCTACAACGGGAACCAGGTCAGAACCACGACCAGAACCAGGTCTAAACTCATATCCCTGGGAGGTTAGTTTCTTCTTCTGTGTTTGGGGACAGGAAGGGTATGGGGTTAGGGTGTGTGACTCCCAGCCACAGGTTGAGGGTTTGATACCCAACCTCCACAGGCTGACTGTACTGTAGACACCCTTGAGCGAGATGCCTCATAAACGTCTTATTAATGACATGTAGGAAAAAGTATAGTCACAGTTGCTTGGGCTGAAAGTGGCTAAAAGTAATGGTTCATCTTAATTCTTTACTGCCCGACTATACCGGATATAACAAGCTTGAACCGCTCTGCCTTGACGAACGGGGAATAATATGTAGAGCCAAGCGGGTCGTGTAGTGTTAAGGAGCGTGTGATGCAGACATCATCATTGTGGAGAGATAAGAATCCCACGGGTCATTACTATTTAACGGTGTACAACATTTTCACCTGTGTCATGGTCTAGCACCGTGGGCCAACCTGCTGCCTTGCTTCTCTGATGACGTGGGTTTGATTCCCCACGCAGATGATATCTGCTAGCAATTGGCAAGTTCTTCCCATGTCTGTGACGTGTCATGTCTGACGGTCGTTAAGCAGGGGTGTTTCACAGGCTTTTGGGTCTGACGTTACACTTTAGGGGAGGGGGGGGGTCTA
Organism: Gadus chalcogrammus; assembly: GCF_026213295.1. Taxonomy (NCBI): domain Eukaryota; kingdom Metazoa; phylum Chordata; class Actinopteri; order Gadiformes; family Gadidae; genus Gadus; species Gadus chalcogrammus. The sequence continues at coordinate 13,566,330 of NC_079421.1, read as the reverse complement.
AGGTTTCAAACCTAACAATAGACCACCCCGGCCCCCACACACACTCCCTCTGACCCCCTGGGGCGACAGGTGGACATCGCCATGGCGATGGACGGCGGCGACCTGTCGGACTTCGTGGAGAACGTGGAGTGGGAGTGCCACGGCATGCCGGCCCACAAGAACGTCATCATGTACGGCTGCTGCTCCGACCCCTACCCGGACATCACCTACACCGTGCTGCTGCAGAGACGCTCCTCCTTCTACATCTTCAACCTGCTGCTGCCCTGCTTCCTCATCTCCTTCCTGGCGCCGCTGGGCTTCTACCTGCCCGCCGACTCCGGGGAGAAGGTGTCCCTGGGCGTCACCGTGCTGCTGGCGCTCACCGTCTTCCAGCTCATGGTGGCCGAGAGCATGCCGCCTTCGGAGAGCGTGCCGCTCATTGGTACGAGGATTGTCTGTCTGTCTGTCTGTCTGTCTGTCTGTCTGTGCAGTCATTTCCTTAGCTGAGAGTTTTCAAAGAATGTTGAAAAATCAGTAATCTTAGTCCTATGGCTTTCAGTTGGTGTCAAGGTGTGTTTGGTGCTGTCTAACCTTTGTGCACAGACTCCACCAGACGAAAGGAACTTGTATAAAAAATGTCACAGATACAAAAGATTTGATACCAAGAAAGATTTCATAAAAACTGTCAAGAGATAAACACATTCTTAGCATTCAAGCATTCTTCAAATATTCTAAGATGCGATAATGAGGAATCATTTCAAAGGTTTTGGATTACTGCCCAGAATCCGTTCAGTATACAGTACATGTTCCACCGCTGTGTCCATATTCTCCCTGTGCCCACCAGGAAAGTACTACATCGCCACCATGACCATGATCACCGCGTCCACGGCGCTCAGCATCTTCATCATGAACATCCACTTCTGCAGCGCTGAGGCCAAGCCCGTCCCACAGTGGGCCAAAGTCCTCATCATCGGCTACATGTCCAAGATCTTCTTCGTCTATGAGGTCGGCGAGAACTGCACCTCCTCGCCCACCTCCTCCTCCTCCCACCTCCAGCTCGACGATCACAGCCCGGGCCCCGACCCCGACCGGGCGGGCCGTAAGGCCGGGGCCGGCCACGGGGGTCACAAGGAGCCCAATCACTCCCGGCACCCCAGACCCCAGACGCCAAGGGCCCAACACCTCCCCCGGGGGAAGCCCCAGCACCACATCCCCCGGGAGGAGAGGGACCCCCTGTCCTGCTACGAGGACCCCGACCGCAAGCTCTGCTGCGCGGACGAGCAGAAGCCCCCCTGTTGCCCCGAGGACCAGAAGCCCCCCTGCTGCCCCGAGGACCAGAAGCCCCCCTGCTGCCCCGAGGACCAGAAGCCCCTCCCTTCCCTGCTCCTGGGCCCCGCCGTGATCTTTGGCCCCTGCGTGTTCTGTAGTCATGGCGACGGCATCCCGGGGGTGGAGCCCAAACTGGTGCGCAACGTGGAGTACATCGCCAACTGCTTCCGCGAGCAGCGGGCCACGTGCGCTAAGGGGGCCGAGTGGAAGAAGGTGGCCAAGGTCATGGACCGCTTCTTCATGTGGATCTTCTTCGCCATGGTCTTCCTCATGAGCATCCTCATTATGGGCAGGGCGCCGTGACCCGACCACGCAGCAAGCGATCGATTTCCCCCGCAATCAGCCCAGCTGGCTTGCGTCGGTCTCAACGAGGGACGCTGACTTGGAGCGCTTACAAAGGATGATGTCATTCCCCTTGTGGGGTTTACGCATCGATATTGTTGTCGTTACTTATCTGGGTCTTTTATTTCGCCAACAGATTCAGTAGGGCAGCTTAAACTTGATATGTTATAGTCATATGTTCCTCCTAATAATGTCGTTGTTAATAAGCTACAAAAACTATTGATTAATAGTTTTGTTTCGCACACATTGTAACTCTTAACTTTTATGCACAATGCACATCCACCATTCATTCAACTACGTCTTAATGTATTTCAACTGGTGTTTACATACTTTTACAGCTCAACCAATAAGGATAATGTTTTTTAGTATAAAACATGTCAAAACACCGACTAATAATCTTCCTGTCCAGACTACATGTGGTTAGCAGCTAACAGATGAGCCATGCTACTGTAGCGAGACGGACGTGGCAGGGCTGTAAGCCAACACGGGTCATAAATAATAGAGCACGACCCGCCACCCCCAAAGCCTACTGTAGGTCTACCTCACCTGGAGCGAGGGAGCATAAAGTACAAGTGGAAGGATGAACTGGGGTATTGATGTAATGCACCAGTTCTCAACAAAATCACAGTGAAGCCTAAAGCGTCATGTGGAATGTTAACGTTTTAAAAGGGGGTTTAACGTTATCTACAAAATGTTTTGATCTCCCACCTAGGCTTTCTGGTAATGGTGAGGAAGTTCTGTCAAATTGCTGAGTCAACGGCTGGTTAATTTTTTCCAACGAGACCAGGTAATGGTTAAGCAATTGCCCATTGACATGCAATACAGTAAATACCAGGACCCCGTTACAGTAACGTGATGTCACCAGCAGAGGGCAATGCTCTCCCATCAGCCAGGACTACTTTCTTGCACATGCGCAGTTTTCATTCTTAATTGTTTTCCTACACAACAAATAGTATTACCGTTCACTGAACAAGTGTAGGTCAGGAGAAGATAATTTTTTTCAGTTGTCAATTGTAGTTCAACAAATGCCAGGGCCTTGAGGGGCTTTGTTCCTTGAACGTCGAAATAGATGGAGCAGGATTTTATTACCACTTTTGAGGGCCCGCACACCTACAGATTGAGTCGAGGACATCATGACGACTTTGTCTAATTATGCGGAGCCATATGGCCTATTTTAATGTAGCCCCTATTTGATATTTATATAGGCTAATTACCAACATATGTAGCACATTTCTTTCTTTATTTATTTATTTATTTATTGAGTTAACTTAAAGTCTTAAACCTACCTGGAGTTTTTTTTTACAGCCAAACCGCTGATGCACTTGGAAAACAGTCACAATATTCTGATGCAGTCGACATTTTGTCTGAACCGAGCAGCATTTGAACACTTGCAATCAGGGCACCCAGCTGCACGGCTCCGCTTCATTAACGACCACCGCCGCTCCAATCACAGAGCAAACAAAGCGCGCGGGAAGCATGTCATTAGCACAGGTGGATAGACACGCAAAAAAACAAATAGGCCTACACGTAAAAAACGCTTGATCTACTTTAGCGTGTCATATCAGAGCTACTGACTGACGTGTGTGTGTGTGTGTGTGTGTGTGTGTGTGTGTGTGTGTGTGTGTGTGTGTGTGTGTGTGTGTGTGTGTGTGTGTGTGTGTGTGTGTGTGTGTGTGTGGCTGCGTGCGTGAGTGCGTGCGAGTGGCTGATATGTGACATGTATGGAGCGGAGCCGGCCCAGGATGACGACAATTGTGCCTCAACTTTTATTAAATGTTTTATGAGGAGCAGCTCACAGGATGTGATCCGACCCAGTCAGCAAGAACACTCTGTTGACTTCATATAGAGGACTCCTAAGTGGGCTGGCAAAGCATAAAACGTCTCTTTACAAACGTTGAGGCAGTGACGTGACCATGTAAACCACGTGCAAATGTGACTTCCAGAGACAGGTACATGCAGTGAGGGGGTGTGCGTGTGTCCGTTGGCTGTGATAGGCTGGCACGGTGTCGATACAAGTTGTACTTTAAGGGGAGGGTCACCGAATGTTAATCACTTTTATTCTGATGAAACGTCTCATGGGAGTGTTCTCGGATGACGATGCCCCCCCACAGAGGGAGCACGAAAGCTCACTGAATGGAAAATTAATCATTTGTATCAATGGTGTGCGTGTGTGTGTGTGTGTGTGTGTGTGTGTGTGTGTGTGTGTGTGTGTGTGTGTGTGTGTGTGTGTGTGTGTGTGTGTGTGTGTGTGTGTGTGTGTGTGTAAAATAAGGCACCCACAAACATGTGTTACCTTTATTCGCAGGCCCCATCGCAGACCGCATTGTAACGTAAATAATGATGAAAAATAAATCATGCTTCAGTTCATATAGGCTAAAAATAAAGATCAACGATATGGATGTAACTGCCAGGATTTTTTTTTTATTGTCCTAAACGAGTAAACAACAATTGCGTTTGGCTCTATGGTAGAACTCACTGTCAACGCGGCTGCAAGTGTTGCGAATGCATTGCTGAACCCAACAACTTACCACAGCTCGACGCTGTGTCAACAGGACCAGGGACTCGCCCGGAGGACCGCGGATTTACCCGGTTGCCATGGTGACCAAGGCGTGCTGGGGCCGAGGAGATCCGCGTTCCTGAGGAAGTTCGCGTTGAGTCCGAAACCAGGTTTCAACAAAACAAAAAAAAGTCAAATGTTGTCAATTATTGACCAATTATTTTGTGGCGGCTGGGGTGAATGTAGTAGCCAGGAAGGCGGTACGTTCGCCACATCCTTGAATGCGTCGATCTTTTTCGACCCGTTGGTCCGAGAGGGTTTAAAAGAGATGTTTTACGATTGAAAGTTGAGTAAAAACTCGGGGAGAGTAACGTTGTGATACTGTGATCGTTAACGGAGAAACGTGGATAATGGATAACGAACCTCGGTT